>NC_069504.1:1149632972-1149682972 GCF_027579735.1 Bombina bombina
TTAGGCTTACATGCTTAGGGGGTTCAGGGGATAGCGATGGAGGAGAGGAACTGGTATAAAGAAATGTTAGCGTAGGTTGTATGCATCCCTGAACAGTAGAGTCTTTAGGGAGCGCTTGAAGCTTTCAAAACTAGGGGAGAGTCTTGTGGAGCAAGGCAGAGAGTTCCACAAGATGGGAGCCAGTCTGGAGAAGTCCTGTAAACGGGAGTGTGAGGAGGTAACAAGAGAGGAGGAGAGTAGGAGATCATGAGCAGAGCAAAGGGAACGGGAGGGAGAGTATCTGGAGACAAGGTTTGAGATGTAGGGGGAGCAGTGCAGTTGAGGGCTTTGTATGTCAGAGTAAGAATTGTGTGTTTAATCCTAGAGTCAAGAGGAAGCCAGTGAAGGGATTGGCAGAGAGGTGCAGCAGATGAAGAGCGACTTGTAAGGTAGATGAGCCTGGCAGAGGCATTCATTATGGATTGTAAAGGAGCTAGGTGGCAGATGGGGAGGGGAGACCAGGGCGGACAGAGTTGCAATAATCGAGGCGGGAAAAGATGAGAGAAGGGATTAAAATCTTAGTTGTCTCTTGTGTAATGAAATATCTAATTTTAGAGATGTTTTTAAAGTGGAAGCGGCAGGCTTTAGCCAAGGATTGAATGTGAGGAGTGAAAGAAAGATCTGAGTCAAATGTGACCCCGAGACATCGGGCATGTGGGGTAGGGGTAACGATGGAGTTGTCAACAGTTATAGAGAGATTGGGGGTGGAGATTTTGGAAGAAGGGGGGAAAATAAGGAGCTCATTTTTGGAGAGGTTTAGCTTGAGGTAGTGAGAGGACATCCAGGAAGAGATGTGAGCAAGACAGTTAGTGACACGGGTTAGCAAGGAAGGAGATAGGTCTAGTGCAGAGAAATAGATTTGGGTGTCATCGGCATACAAATGATATTGTAAACCGTGGGACTTTATTAGGGAACCTAATGATGACGTGTAGATTGAGAAGAGAAGGGGACCGAGACCAGAGCCTTGCGGTACCCCGACAGAAAATGGTGTTGGGGCAGAGGAGGCCCCAGAGAAGGCTAAACTAAAGGTACGGTTTGACAGGTAGGAAGAGAACCACGAGAGGGGTGTGTCACAGATGCCGAAGGATTGGAGGGTTTGGAGCAAAAGAGGGTGGTCAACAATATCAAAGGCTGCGGACAGATCAAGGATGATAAGCAGAGAGAAGTGGCCTTTTGATTTTGCTGTAAGTAGGTCGTTGGTAACCTTAACGATTGCTGTCTCTGTGGAGTGATGGGGATGAAATCCAAATTGCAGTGGGTCAAGGAGGGAGTGTAATGTAAGGAAATGGGATTGGCGTGCATATACTAGTTTTTCAAGAAGCTTTGAGGCAAGAGGGAGGAGGGAAATAGGGCAGTAGTTGGATGGGGAGGTTAGATCAAGGGAAGGTTTTTTTGAGGATAGGTGTGACCAGTGCATGTTTCAGAGATGAGGTAACTATACCGGTGCTGAGGGAGAGGTTGAATATGTGTGTGAGTATAGGGGTAAGGGTAGAAGAGAGGGAGGGAAGTAGCTGTGAGAGGATAGGGTCAAGGAGACAGGTAGTGAGGTGAGAGTGCAGTATAAGGGCAGAAACTTAATCCTCAGTAACAGGGGAGAATGAGCTAAGTTTATGGCTAAGTGGGTTGTGGTTGATTGCGAGCGTTTGAGGGGGTGAGAGAATGGAATTATGTTGAGAGCTGATTTAGTTTCTGATGGAGTCAATTTTGTTATTGAAGTGGCTGGCAAAGTCTTGAGCTGACAGAGAAGTTGTATTAGGAGGTGGGGGTGGGCGGAGAAGAGTATTGAAAGTGGAGAACAGACGTTTTGGGTTTGAAGAAAGATTAGAGATAAGAGTAGAGAAGTAGTGTTGCTTATAAAGATTAAGGGCAGAATAGTAGGAGTTCAAGATGAATTTGTAATGAAGAAAATCAGCTGAATTTCGAGATTTTGTCCAGTGCCGTTCAGCAGTACGGGAACATCTGCGTAGGTACCGTGTCAGAGGAGTATGCCAGGGCTGAGGATGAGTGTGTGATATCCGAGCTATAGTAAGAGGGGCAAGATTGTCAAGGACTGATGTAAGGGTGGAGTTATAGTGGCAGATAGATTGGTCAGGGCAGGAAAAGGAGGAGAAGGATGAGAGGAGAGGCTTGAGGGAATTAGCAAGCTGTTGCTGATCTAATGACATAATGCTTCTGTGAAGTTTGGTATGAGCAGTAGGAGGAGGGAGAGTTGTAGGGATGGATGAAATGTTCCAAGTGAGGAGATGATGGTCAGAAAGGGGAGTTTGTGAAGTTTGAGATAGTGCATCGATAGCTGAAGATCAAGTCAAGGGAGTGACCGTCTTTGTGAGTGGAAGAATCAGTCAATTGTGACAAACCGAAAAAGGAAGTGAGTTGCAGAAGTTGTTTTGCAGAGGAGGCAGTGGGGATATCGAGAGGGATGTTGAAGTTGCCAAGAATGTAGAATGAGGGCAGGGGTGTCTGAGGAAAGGAAATAAGGTAGCCAGGCAGCCAAGTGATCTAGAAATTGAGTTGAGGAGCCAGGGGGTCGGTATATGACTGCAACACGTATAGAGAGGGGAGAGAATAAGCAAATCATGTGGGTTTCGAATGAGGAAAATGTGAGGGAAGAGATGGGTTGTATTTGTTGAAAGTTGCAACGAGAGGAAAGTAAGATACCTACACCACCTCCTTGTCTATTACCAGACCTAGGAGTGTGGCTGAAGTGGAGACCCTCATGTAACAGAGCAGCAGTGGATGCTGTGTCTAGGGGAGAGAGCCAGGTTTCTGTTAGGGCCAGAAGGTTAAGGGAACAGGAGATAAAGAGGTCATGTATAGAAGTGAGCTTCTTGCAAACAGAGCGAGAGTTCCAGAGTGGACAAGTGAAAGGGGTAGTGGCTTTAGATGCAAGAGGAATGTGAGTACGGTTGCCAGAGTTTTGTTTTCTGAGTCTGTGGAATGGTACACATGGATGTGCACGGCTAGACAGTTGTTAGGGACCAGGATTAGGGGAGATGTCACCAGCAGTTAGTAAAAGCAAGAGGGAGAGTGACATGAGATGAGATACAGATTTGCAGTAATGAGACTGCTTTTGAGACGAGGTGCAGGGGGGAGAGAGAGTGTTTAGGAATAGGTAAAGTTTATAAGTACAAAAGTATGGTGAGTTTAAGAGAGATGTGCTAATGAACAGTGCAGGTGGTGAGGGGGAATGAGTAATTGAATAAAATAGTTTGTTCTAGAGACAAGAGGTAGCAAAAAGGAATATGAAGATATTGAGCATTTTTACAAAAGTGGGAACCAATTAAACACATAAGACGCAGAATTACAGTAGCAATTACATAAGGAAACAATGAGGTATTACGAAAGTACTTGCCTTGCCCCTTGCCCAATTCTTGTATAATTCTATTCTTAATGCCTCACTTATAAAATGTTCACTTCAAAAATGGGAACATATGTTGTAGCAATGCACACTGCCCAGTGCAATGCACAGCCCAAGCTGATGTTAAATATATAGTCAGGGAAGTCAGCTGTGTCTACTAAATTACATATGCTGGAGAGCCAATGTGCACCATGAGTCAAACACCACAACTTCTCAGAGAGTCAGCGGTGAATTCTATGTCATAGAACAAAGTCTTCACTGACGCAATACACACCACCACCAGCAGCTTTCTGAGCAGTCATAGTATCCTCAAGTCACACATAGCATATGTGCATATGCTGCTGAAACAGAAATAACTTTTACTAGAAGTATTTTTGCAAATGGAAGTATATTTAAAAAATGCTTCTATAAAAAACTGAAATGCACCTATCCACGTTTCAATTTTGACCTTTCTATCCCTTTTTAACGCAAGTATTATTAAGCATTGGGTGTGACAGTGTATTATTAATGTCATTATGACAAAAATGTAACACAATATATTGCTGAAAATTTGGTTTGAAAACTATATGTACTTGCACTTTAAATCATGACCAATCCTATATCATGTAATATCATATACACATACACACATACAGTTGTAATCAAAATGATTCAATCCCCATAGCAAATCAGGTTTATTGTCAAAATGTACAGACTTTCAGCTGTTTGCAATCAACAAAATCAAATAAAAGCAATTTAAATAGATCAACACCATGAATGCTTCAAGTGGTTTCCCCCATATTCAACTGAAAATGCAACTTTTAATGAATTCTGCAATCTCAAAATTATTAAACCCCCTGAATAGAATCCCTCACAACAGCACAAATATGCCAAACAGGGGTTGTCTGAAGCACACCTGATGCAACTAATCAAGGGCTTCACTAGTTGCCCCAGGTGTGCTTGAGCTAGAACACATAAAATACCTGAACTGGCTGTGGTTTGTTGAGTGTCGACGTTGCATGTTAGAAATATGGCTAAGTCAAAAGAATGGTCCAATAAGCTTAAAAGAAGACATCATAGCTCTTCACAAACAAGGAGCAGGATACAAAAAAGATAGCGAAAGGCACTGAATGTTCCTAGAGAGTTGGAAGCATAGTTTGCAAGTTCAAAGTTAAAGGAACAAAGGGTTTACACTACCTGGACGGCGTCAGAAAAGGAAGCCATTAATGGCTGCACCCCAGATTTCCGAGAGCCAGGTTGGAGAAAAAACCCTTGAGTGACTGCAAAAGACCTGCAGCAAGACTTGGTGGCAACAGGCACTGAGGTTTCAGTTTGCACTGTATGGATCGTACTAAACGAGGTTTCCATGACAGGAATTCCAAGATGTGCTAACCACTGCTGACACCAAAAGCACAAGAAAAAGTCAGCTCCAATATGATTCAAAATCAATATAAATAAGCCACAGAAGTTTTGGATTATGTCTGTGGAGTAATGAAACAAAACTGGAACTTTTTGGCCTGAAGGATCAGCGGTATGTCTGGAGGAAGAGAATGAAGCATACGCTGAAAAGAACACTCTGCCTACAGGTAAGCATGGTGGTGGCTCAGTGATAATCTGGGGCTGCTTTGAATCCTCTGGTATTGGAAACCTGCAGCATGTGGAAGGCAAGATGGTTTTATTGAAGTATCAGGAAAGCCTAGGAGAAAACGTCATGCCGTCTGTGAATAAGCTGAAGCTTGGGCATCATTGGACCTTCCAACAGGACAATGATCCCAAGCATACCTCATATTAAACCAAGGCTTGGTTACAGAACAAGTCCTGGAAGATTCTACAGAAAATCTCTGGTGGGATTTGAAGAAAGGGGTTGCAGCACACAAACTCACGAATATTACTGAACTGGACGCCATTGCTCATGAGGAAAGGGCTAAGATTCCTCGGGAGCGCTGCCAGAAGCTGGTGTCTGGCTATGCATCTTGTTTGCCGCAGGTCATTCTAAGTACTAAAGATGCTTGCCATGAAGGAGTTGAATAATTTTGAGATTGCAGAATTCATTAAAAGATGCCATTGTTCAGGTGAATTTGGGGAAACCACTTGAAGCCTTCGTTATGCTGCAATTCGTTAATTGTTTTTGTTTGATTTGTTCATTGCAAACAGCTGAAAGTCTGTAAATTTTGACAATAAACCAGATTTACAATAGGGGTTGAATAATTTTGATTACAACTATATATATATAAACATGGAAGGGGACTGCACTCTGACTGGAATGGGTAACATCCTAAATTACAAAATAAATTACTATGTTACACAGAAAGAATCCAGCACTCACTTGCAAGCTAAATAACTCAGTTTTGCTTTAAATCTTAGCTGAGAGCTTGTAAGCGAGTGCTGGACTTTCTCTGTGTGTAGTGTGTGTGTATATATATATGTGTGTGTGGTGTGTGTATATATATGTGTGTGTGTACAGCCAGGTCACTGCTTATACTGTACCACCTAGACCACTAGACTGATCTCTCCAATTCCAGTGTTATTCTCTGTAGCCAGTCTGCTAAAGTTCTCTCTTTTCTTAGTGATGAGGTTGCTTAGAATATATCAGACATTGGAGATGCTAACCCACAATCTATGGGACTACTCAAAAATGCATAGCTTGTTGGTTTGTAAGTGTATAACTCACATTTTCCTGTGCCACTTGCATTCAGCATGGGCCTAGATTTGAGAAAACTTATAGAGAACTAACAAAATAAACATCACTTGGAGGGGGCGACCAAACCTATGAGTAGTCTGAATAAAGTCTGATCATTATTAGATCATCTAGTGCCATCCTTGTTTTTAAGAGAACTAGACATGAGCATTAATTCACTTGTTTGGGAAAATGACTGCTGAATATGAGCATTAATTCACGTGTTTGGGAAATGACTGCTGAATATGCCAACCGGTAGAGGCATCAGCTGTTTGTGGTACTGATTTTATTAGCCGCAGCACATAAATATCTGTGCAAAATCTGGATCTATGTGTGTTGCAGTTTCACATGAATAAATCAGACGCTGAATTCCCCTGCCTGCATTAGTCTTTAATACGAAGATGGCACTGGATTATTTACAATGTTCATATAACTCTCAGGTTTGGTCGCTCCTCTCCCAGTCATGTTTATTTCTCCAATTCTTTATAATCACAAAACATGGTGCCGTGTGGAATCTGCTGGTTCCTGTGGGTTTATTTTAGGGATTAGGGGGTGAATAGGGTGACTTGGAGATGCTTTCCTAATACCACTAAAGGGACTGCAGGGGTTAATGCTGGATGCAGACGTGTTTCTACTATCAACATAAACACAGGAAGAATGTTTGTCAGCTGAGAAGGAATCAGATATCCCCCATATGCAGCCAGTAAACTGCTGCTGAACAGATATTTCTCTGCAGGGAGCGGTTGTAATCTAACCCTAATACTTATCACAATGTGCAACTTTGACTGTTATTTTGTAAATTTCATCAATTGGAATGGCACACTGCCAACTACAAAACAGTGACATGAATTACAACACAGATCTGGTTGGCAGATTGGACTATGTTAATACAAATGTGTTTGCGTAATCTTATTATTTACACATAAAGCTGAAAATAAAAGTACTTCTGTTATCAAACTCATCTCTTTATATTGTTCTAGAAGTTTAGCTGCTTTTCACTAGAGCATACAGAGGGTAGTCTAATGAGCCTGCTTGTCTTGTGCACTATAGGCAGGGGTTGGAATTTCCAGTGGTCCACTAGTCCCGGACAACTTAGAAATTGCAGCAGAAGACTTAGACATTTGACTTCTTCCTATCTTTAAAGGGGCAATATACACCGATTTTCATATAACTTCATGTAATAGACACTACTATAAAGAAGAATATGCACAGATACTGATATAAAATCCAGTATAAAAACCTTTTAAAAACTTACTTATAAGCTCCCAGTTTAGCACGGTTGATGAGATTAGCCTGGGGACACCCACTGAAAGGAGCTGATAACAGAACCTCCCCCCCTCCCCTGCATATAATAAGACCCATTATACAAACTGAAGCAGTCTTTATACATCAGTATACATCTAAAACTTTGGGGCTTGGTTAGGAGTCTGACAATCAGCACAATGTTATTTAAAAAATAAGCAAAACTATACATTTTTACAAAAACACACCCCCAGATGGACTATATACATGGATAATCTACAAAATATTTATGCCAAGAAAAATCTAGTGTAATGTCCCTTTAACATTGAGTGGACTAGTAACTTTTTTCCCTCTGGGCTAGTGGCTTTTAACCCCTGACTAGTAAACCATAGTGATATTTTTCCACCCCTGACCATAGGTATAATGTTGCAAACATAAATGCCATATAGTGCGCAGACACATGCACTCTGTGCCTACCTCAGTACACCCTTACGGAAGAGGGCTCCGTTTCAAGAATTTGAATAACAGATAATTTGATAAACAGAATTAAACTTTATTTATTTAATTGTATTTTCTGTCTGTATCATAAAGCTTTAATATAAACTGCAATGCTATACTCTCAGTAACCAAAAATGCTTCTCTTCTGTTTAATAAAAAATAGCAATGTAGAGGTCATACGTTTATTGGCTAACTAAACATTTAGGACACTGAGGTGTCTTTTATTATTCAGCTAGAGTGAAATATTTTAAAAACAATTTACATTGTTCTCTTGGTATCCCTTGTTGAAAAGCAGGTAGGTTTGATGGGAGTGTGCACGTCATTTATGGATCACTGTACGGCAGCAGTATTGCAATAATTATTTTAATAATGTTATACAATTGCAAGAACACTAGATGGCAGCACAAACTGTTGTCATACAGTGCTTTAGACATGTGACTGCTGCCTATCTAGGTATGCTCTTTAACAATTAATACCATAAGAAGGAAGCACATTTGATAATAGACAAACATTTTTTTAATTGTTGGCTCTATATAAATCATGAACGAAAAATGCTGTGTTTCATGTCCCTTTAGCACTGCTAAATTCCATACGATCACACTAAAGTGACATATTGATAACTATCAATAATTGGCCTCAGCAGAGAAGGAAACTTAGGTTATAATATGACAGTGCCCATTGCTTTAAAGAGACCTAGAATTGTACACTTCTCTTACAAATGTACTGTGGAATGTGTAGGGAACAATAACATTCAGAGCACGGCTGCTTGTTTAAACAGACATCAAAGGGAAAACATAATGAAATGGTATGTGCAGGAATTGGTGTGTAACATAGAAATTGTTATAAAAATGTAGTGCACACATAGAATGAGTACATTAGTAGGGCAGTGCAGGAAGGTTTACTACTGATTGATTCTGACAGAGTAAATCATTTTTAGAAGTTAAAAAAAAGATATGTTACAGCTTATGCCAAAAGAACTGTATGGAATGTGTTACTCATTAAAGGGATATACAACCCAAATTTTTTTATTTCATGATTCAGATAGAGCATGCAATTTTAAGCAACTTTTCTAATTTACCTCCTGCCATCAATCTTCGTTCTCTTGGTATCTTTATTTGAAAAAGCAGGAATGTAAGCTTCAGAGCCGGCCCATTTTTGGTTCAGTACCTGGGTAGCACTTGCTAATTGGTTGCTAAAGAAAAATAAATTAGGTTTTATATCCCTTTAACCTTTTGAACTAAGGTGGTGTATTTAAAGGGTTGTTTCAATTCTATAAAGTTATGGAGTAAACACAATTCATTAAAAAGTCAAAATAAAACTTTCATGGTTCAGACAGAGCTTGCTATTTTAAAGGGATATGAAACCCAATTTTTTTCTTTCATTATTCAGATAGAGAATGTAATTTTAAACAGCTTTCCAATTTACTTCTATTATCTTATTTGTGTTGTTCTCTTGATATACTTTGTTGAAAAGCATACCTGGGTAGATTTAAGAGCTGCTGATTGGTGGCTGCACATATATGCCTCATGTTATTGGCTCGCCAAATGCACTCACCTAGTCACCAGTAGTGCATTCCTGCTTCTTCTTCACTCAAGAATACCAAGAGAACGAAGCAAATTAGATAATAGAAGTAAATTGGAATGTGTTTATAATTACATTCTCTATCTGGATCATGAAAGAAAAATTTTGGATTTCGTTTCCCTTTAAGAAACTTTCCAGTTTATTTATTTTATCAAATTATGCACAGTCTCTTCATATACACACTTTCTGAGGCACGTGCAAGAGTTCAGAGTGTATACATATAGGAGTCTGTGATTGGCTGATGGCTATCTCATGATACAGGGGGCCAGGGAATTAAACAAACTTGAAATTTGTTGGAAAATAATCTATTTCTCATTTAAATCCAGAGTAAGTGTGATTACATTGTATTTTTATTATGCACTTGTTAATTATGCAAAGCTACTGTGTTTAATGGTCCATTAAGGGAGCTAAATTGGGGTTGTAATTCAAACCCTTCATTTCAGCTCCCATATAGGGACAGTAAACACCTTGAGATTTCTGTATAAATGATAATAAAACATATTTGCAATATATTTTCATTATTTAATTTTTCCCCTTTTCATGTAATTTATCTCTGAAAATGGAGTAATTTCTAATTCTCAGAACTTGAAATGCACCTGCTGATGTCTCAAGGCTAACCCTGCTACATGTATGTCCCAAATTGGCTTTATCAGCTAACAACTGCAAAACAAAGAACAGTAAACTAATTTTATTACCAAAGCTAACCTTTTTGTCTATAAACTAAAGCCCTGATTGGCTCCTCCAAATAAGATAAATAGTTGGTGGAGTTTGTCTATTGAGATATAATTGCAGTAAACAGGATGTTGTTTTAAAAAACTTTAAGACTTGGCAGATATTATTTTATAGCAGCATAACAGAAATGTCTTGTAATTACAAGGTGTTTACAATTAAGGCCTAAAATGTTTTAAACAACTTACCAATTTACTTTTATTATCAAATTTGCTTTGTTCTCTTGGTATACTTTGTTGAAAGCTTGGCCCTTAAAGGCCCCTTCTTATCAAAGTGACAGTTTTTCACAGCTAGGCAGCGCTAGTTCATGTGTGCCATATAGATAACATTGTGCTCAGTCCTGTGGAGTCAGCACTGATTGGCTAAAATGCAAGTCTGTCAAAAGAACTGAAATAAGGGGGCAATCTGCAGAGGCTTAGATACAATTTAATCACAGAGGTAAAAAATATATTAATATAACCATGTTGGTTATGCAAAACTGGGGAATGGGTAATAAAGGGATTATCTATCTTTTAAAATAATAACAATTCTATTGTAGACTGTCCCTTTAATGCTACCTTATTTTCTGCTAAAATGCTTCCTGTCTCTTCACTTCATGGTTTAATGCTATGGAAGTTGTATTTGTATGTAGGCACGTGCATTCAGACTATTCCTTAATAAACTAATGCCTAAAATGGCTGCCAGCAGTGGAATTCAGCTATTTTCTGAATCAAATTTCTTGTTGTAAAAGTTTTTTCTATTGGTTGTTTTGACTTTAGATTTGAAAATCAGCCAATAAAAATGCAAGGGCACCCCTATATAAGGCGGTACCTCACCTTCAAACTTCAGAGTGGGACAGTGACTGCATGAAGAGGACGTCAGTGATGGAAGATCAGAAGATGGATGAAGACCGGTCGGGTGGTAGAGGAGGACATCCCCAGTGCAACGCCGCCATGGATGAAGATGGAAGAAGAGCATAGTCTTGGAGTAGCAGTTGCCTTACCTAGCAGTAGCGGATTCAAGTGAGGCGAGTACCATCTTTGGGGTTTATAGTTGGGCTTTTTTTTGGTTGGGTGTTTTTTTTAGTATAAGATTTTTTTAAAAAAAAATTTTTACTTAGGTTTTTTAGAATAGGATTTTTTATGCAAAAGAGCTTAATTGCTAAATGCACAACTTTTTTTAGGGCAATTTTTAGTTAGTTTCAGTATAGGTTTTTTTTTCGGGGGGCGGGGGGGTTAAGGGAACTGTAGTTGTAAAATAGGCCTTACTGTTTTTTTGTTATTTTTTCCTGAAATGTGTTTTTTTATTTTCTGAAATGTTAGTTCTTTTTTTTTTTTGTGTAACTTAGGGGGTGTTTGGTTAGGGGTCTTGGGGGGTTAGCTGTTAGGGGTTTATGTAGTGTAGGGGTAGTTTGAAGTGGGATGTTTCCGGTTTAGGGGTTAATAGATTACTGGGTTTCCTGCAGTGGGGTATTGGTGGTTTAGGGGTTAATAGGTTAGGGGGAGGTTAGGTTATTAGCTTATAGCAGATTAGGGGATAATAGAGTAGCAGGGTTAGGTTGCGCTGGAGCTGAGGGCGTGTAAGGGGTTAATAATTCTGAGTAGCATTACTTTTATATACATTTCAATGAAATTTATTTTACTGTATAATGCATAATATTTTAACTACTGTATAGAATTTAAACAGCATGTGATTTTTATTATTTTAAACATAAATATATCATTTAAAATATATTAATTATATTATTAAAGTCAGTAGCGGAAAAATATAAATTTTCCCCTACTGTCTTTTATAACAATGGCATATTGTAAATGATATATTTTGTTTAAAATAATAAAATTTTTTTTAAATCTTTACAATACTTAAATTAACATGCATTATACAAGAAAATACATATTATTCAAATATTGTATGTAAATGTATCAACATAGCACCTATAATTATAAAAGGAAGGGTTTTTTTTTTGTTTTTTTTATTAGTCAGGTATAGCAAAAACATGATGTAGGCGTCCTGTGGGAGTGTGCTGGGCGTTCCAGAGAAGAAACTTGCATTTTAATTGGGATAACATTTAGTAGCAAGATTTCCCAGTGTGAGGCAGGTAGTGTAGGTGCAGTTACAGTTATGTTTGGTACGTATGATTTGAAGTGTTCCTACGCAGAAACCATTTTTTTTTTGTTTAGTGAACGCACTGTCTGTGCTGTGTAGGAACGCTTCAAATACAGCCCCCCCCCCCCCCCCCCCCCCCCCCACCGCTGATCATGCTAATAATTGGCGATGTCGGTGGCATTTTGCAAATGCCACAATCCCTATTATATCCTATGGGAGACACATTTTTTGAATATATATACAGACTGCAAACCTGGTGTGGTGAACCCGAGCAGGCAGTTTCTCGTCGATCTTCGTGCGTTTTCAATATCGGGGCCTGAATGAGAACATAATGCAGCAAAACCACAGAGAAGTAATTGACAGCTATGATCTAAACACATCAGCTCCTGAACAAGACATGATTGGTCAGCCAATTATGAACAACAGTCAGACAACCTCCAATCACCAGCTCCGCTCTGCTCAGGAGCAGCAAGGCTTACAGCATCCAAATGGGACTTTACTTGTGTGTTTAAAGTCCTTGTGGTGGTTAAACACATAGGGCTCGATTGATCAATCTACGGTGGACAGGGGCGTACATATGCTTGCCTCTGGCAGACTGAATTCCCCTGGCAGAATTTAACATTGCACGAGAGCGCTATTTTGCACTTGCATGCAATGCTGCCCCCTGCCCGCTCACAGCTAATCACGCGCAGGCAGGAGCTGTCAATCTCCCCGGTCGGATGAGAAATTCTCTATCTAAGAAGTGAAGAAGTGGCTAGGAAGCAGCCGTCTGATGACCGCTGCTTGATAAATACTGACTGCAGGTTCTCTTGGGAGAACCTGCAGTCACAGAGAGGCGAAGGGCTTGATAAATCGAAACCCTTAGGATTCGATTCCAATTCTCTCTTTCGAAAAATGAGATTGTACTTTTTAACCAAAATGATTACAATCTTATTGAGAAAAAAAACACAGGTGAGCTTAATAACTGCATTTGCCATTTACCCAGAAAGGCTTCCTTAAAGGGATAAGAAACACAATTTTTTTCTTTCATGATTCAGATAGAGCAGCAATTTTAAGAACCTTTCTAATTTACTCCTATTATCAAATTTTCTTTGTTGTCTTGGTATCTTTATTTGAAAAAGTAGGAATGTAAGCTTAGGAACTGGCCCATTTTTGGTTCAGTACCCTGGGTAGCGCTTGGTGATTGGTGGTTACATTTACTAGGTTCCAGAAATCTTATTATGGGTGGGCAAGTACTCCTGGGTGTAGTTATGGGTGTGCCACAGGTGGAAGGAGGTATAGTTAAAGGGACAGTCTACACCAGAATGTGTATTTTTTTAAAAGATAGAAAATCCCTTTATTACCCATTCCCCAGTTTTGCATAACCAACACAGTTATATTAATACGCTTTTTACCTCTGTAATAACCTTGTATCTAAGCCTCTGCAGACTGCCCCCTTATTTCAGTTATTTTGACAGACTTGCATTTTAGCCAATTAGTGCTGACTCCAAGGTAACTCCACGTGAGTGAGCACAATATTATCTATATGGCACACATGAACTAACACCCTCTAGTGGTGAAAACTGTCAAAATTATTTCAGCTTAGAGGCAGACTTCAAGCTCTAAAAAATTAGCATATGAACCTCCTAGGTTTAGATTTCAACTAAGAATACCAAGAGAACAAAGTAAAATTGGTGATAAAAGTTGTCACGGATACCAGACAGCTAAGGCTACTCACCCCCCTACAACCTCACCCCTGTTGTTTCTCAGTGGTTTTGGGCTCCTCAGAGCAACCACAATCCCTGGAAGCTTTGGTTTGCTTGTCTTGTGAAAAGCTGGTGTATGACCAGGAAAACCCTCCTAGGCTGGCCGGGCCCCTGGAACTCCTGGTCGGCCGCCTCACCACGGACACCCGCCTAACCCCTCTCAGGCTGTCCGGGCTCCTTGAACTCCCGGTCGGCCACAGGACAGCAGGACACCCGCTAACTTTACCCCTGGTCGCTCCAGCAACCATGTACCCCAGAGCTCCGCTCTTTTGGGGATTAGTAGCCCCTAGGGAGGACAAGAGGTGGGGGGAATTACCGGAGGGGAGCTGCTTTGGGAACTGGGGGTTTTGGACACCCCTACCCCCATAACTTCAACGGGCTGTATCTCCGGTCCCCAATAACGAATCATGCTGCTTTTTGGACTGCAACATCTGACCGAGAGCTTTCAAATGACACCCTGGAAGTGCCGCCACTCCCCCGGGATCACCCCAAAACCGTCACCACTGTGTCCTGGGATTCTGTGGGACTATGGTTGCTATGGAGGCGCCGGTCAGTCTGGAGGGGCGGGAATTGTCTCACTGTTTTATCAAGATGTGTATGTGTATAAAAGATGTGTGTTTGTCCCAATAAAGGCAGTTCTTGTTTCACCTGAATGCTAGTCTGTCTAGTCATTTAGGTGGGCTCCTGCTAGAATCACTTTCCTGGGCTACATAGGAGCCTGTTCCAGGCAAAGGAAGGACCCTCTGGCAGAGCTACCCAGTCGGGGGTAGCCGGAGTCTGCCACAGGGTGGGACACTGACCACTGGTGCTGTCGGGCATCAGGGGTGGCTACAGGCTGTGGTCACTTGCCAGCTACATAGCTGCAGTCGGCAGGGAGAAAGCAGGACCCATTTGGCGGAGCTACCCTGTCGGGGTAGCCGGAGTATCCGTTACAAAAGTAAATTGTAAAGTTGTTTAAAATGACATGCCCTATCTGAATCATGAAAGTTTATTTTGGACTAGACTCTCCCTTTAAGGGTGTGCCACAGGTGGATGGAGGTGTAGCTATGGGTGTGTGTAGTTATGGGTGTGCCACAGGTGGATGGAGCTGTACTTATTGATGTGCCACAGGTGTAGTTATGGGTGTGCCATAGGTGGATGGAGGTGCAGTTATGGGTGTGCCAAAGGTTGATGAAGGCTTAGTTATGGGTGTGCCACAGGTTGATGGAGGTGTAGTTATGGATGTGCCACAGGTGGATGAAGGTGTAGTTATGGGTGTACCACAGGTTGATGGAGGTGTAGTTATGGATGTGCCACAGGTGGAGGAAGGCGTAGTTATGGGTGTGCCACAGGTGGATGGAGGGTGTTATGGGTGTGCCACAGGTGGATGAAGGTGTAGTTATTGGTGTGCCACAGGTGGATGATGGTGTAGTTATGGGTGTGCCACAGGTGGATGGAGGTTATTATGGTTGTGCCACAGGTGAAGTTATGGGTGTGCCACAGGTAGATGGAGGTGTTGTAGTTATGGGTGTGCCACAGGTGGATGGAGGTGCAATTATGGTTGTGCCACAGGTGGATGGAGGTGTAGTTGTGGATGTGCCACAGGTGGATGAAGGCATAGTTATGGGTGTGCCACAGGTGGATGGAGGGTGTCGTTATGGGTGTGCCACAGGTGGATGGAGGGTGTCGTTATGGGTGTGCCACAGGTGGATGGAGTGTGTAGTTATGGGTGTGCCATAGGTTGATGGAGGTGTAGTTATGAGTGTGCCACAGGTGGATGGAGGTGTAGTTATGGGTGTGCCACAGGTGGATGGAGGGTGTAGTTATAGGTGTGCCACAGGTGGATGGAGGGTGTAGTTATAGGTGTGCCACAGGTGGATGGAGGGTGTAGTTATAGGTGTGCCACAGGTGGATGGAGGGTGTAGTTATAGGTGTGCCACAGGTGGATGGAGGGTGTAGTTATAGGTGTGCCACAGGTGGAGTCACAGGTCCAGTGTGTGATTAGGCAGTTGTGGGATGTGGACTACATTTTAAGCTGTAAAAATCAGGTATTAATGATCTAGTATTTAAAAACAGGCCTCTAAATTTTAGGACTTAACTCTGTACCGTGTGTGAAATATTTTGTAGTGATTTCACTTCAAATAAGATCAAAACCTCTGTGTCTTAATGTAAAATACAATATTCATTAAGATTTATTTTCTTTTGCAGCAATAAACAGAAATCTTGTTACACAAGCAGTGTGTGTAAAGAGGCAAGTTTACTTACTTATCTTTTTAACCCTTTGGTGACCAATAACATAATTATTCCAGTTGAGCAAACTGGAAGGAAATTAAACATCTTTAGATTGTAATATAAAATGTTTAATTATGCATAGAACAAGTAGTTCTCCCCATTTGTTTTGCAATCTAACTCTAAAATTTGCGCCATGCAGACTGTACAAGCCTAACCCTGCCACATATTTGCCCCTAATTCTCCTCAGCAGAGGTTGCAAACATAATTATTGTGGCTACCCTTGTCGGATACAGACTCAAGCCAGAATTGGCTCCTCTAAATTAGCAAGAGGTGAGTAGAGTTTTAGTATTGAAATAAATTCTGCAAACAAGGTGGTAATTTGTTTTGAAAATGTTTGCACTTAGTTGATTGTGTTATTCTATAGCAACACAACAGCAATGTCTGGAAATTACAAATGTGTCGTTTTCCTTTAAGGGTGCAACAGATTGTGAATCCGGCACTGCATATCTACGTGTTTATAGCAGTTGTAAAAGCTCTGGCTTTTTAAATGTAGAGCTCATCGTGTTCTTTCTGTTCACAATATTTTGAAACTGAAATTTTAGACAAGTTTTCTTGTAGATGTGACTCGTTTGTGCTGACTTAAAGCACAACGACTATTCTTTGCCCAAACAGGTTTAGGAGTAAGTTATCTGAATCCTGCAACGATGAGAACTGTAGATGAGCAGTTAATGGTTATTTAAATGCATATGAAACCAAAACATTTAGGGACAGATTACAAGTGTAGCGAGCAAACCCCATCGCATATTCGCAAGAGCGCTAACCCAACATAACAATATGAATATTACACATTCTAATGTTCTTTACCTACAAGAATATGTTCTATTTATTAGTAAACACACATTTTTACTTATATCTGATGGTATTTTGGCACAATATACTGTATATCTATACTTTATATATATATATATATATATATATATATACAAATACTAAGTTTGGTTTAGATGAATACTACAAACTGAATGCAATCAAAATATAATTATATAAGAATTGCTAATAATAATGATAATAATAGAAAGTGACACCTCATTAAATTTGCATAGTGAAATAGTCCAAATTTTATCATAAATAGTCTAATGGATCACCAGAAGTCCACAACAAATTCCAACAAGTGGATTCGGTTTCCAAATGGCTGTAAGAATGATCCTCTCCTCCGATGTGAAATCAGTGATCTGTATAAATTACAAATAGAAAAGGACGACCATTGTGTGTATCGATGACGGTAATTTTTAGTATATATATACACAATTGTTTTTGACACATTGGAGAACTGTATGCAATTTAAAGGAAGACCGCGAAGTCTCCATTGGATTTGTCAGACTGCATTAACCATTCATGTCATTCTAAAATACTACATAGTCAGTTATAATATAACTAAATAAATCTATGGGTTAGAAAAACTATTAAATAACAACGATCCCAATAGATATATAAATATGGGGTTCTACATGTGATTTTTTAGCATTTATGAGATATTTTATTTTTGATATTTATATGCACTAATATATTAAGGTTAACGAACAGGTAGAATGATCGCTGGGTGTGGACACATATGAGACAGGATCTCATTGGTCCGTTTATACACACACCTTAAAGTGATTAGAGGTATGGTAATGAGCGGCACTATAAAGCCGGTTTAAATGTGTATTGTTTTATGCCTGAGGAAACAGCCGATAGTGCTGAGAAACGCGTAGCAATTTTTAATCTGTGTACACTTTCCACCTGCTTGTATATGAAGGATTTTTTCAATACCAATGATTAAAGAAGTTTTGTGTTTTTAAATCATTGTCCGCCATTCCTTATCAAGCAAGGTGCTCATTACCATACTGCCGTGAAGTTATAAAAAGTCTGCTGGTGTACAGCTGGTGTACAGCTGCTGCGAGGAGAACGCTGCCTGTGAAAGAGCAAGCTGGTTGGCTCAGATAACCAGATCGTATCCACAAGCACATTGGTGTGCTCAGCCAAAGTCAAGGTGCTCATTACCATACTGCCGTGAAGTTATAAAAAGTCTGCTGGTGTACAGCTGGTGTACAGCTGCTGCGAGGAGAACGCTGCCTGTGAAAGAGCAAGCTGGTTGGCTCAGATAACCAGATCGTATCCACAAGCACATTGGTGTGCTCAGCCAAAGTGTGAGTACCCTGGATTAGAGTGGGCTGCATGTGTGGGGTCTTTTGAACTATCGATACACACAATGGTCGTCCTTTTCTATTTGTAATTTATACAGATCACTGATTTCACATCGGAGGAGAGGATCATTCTTACAGCCATTTGGAAACCGAATCCACTTGTTGGAATTTGTTGTGGACTTCTGGTGATCCATTAGACTATTTATGATAAAATTTGGACTATTTCACTATGCAAATTTAATGAGGTGTCACTTTCTATTATTATCATTATTATTAGCAATTCTTATATAATTATATTTTGATTGCATTCAGTTTGTAGTATTCATCCACACCTAGGTATATTATATTTGTTGTTTTTTGTTTTTTCACGGTGTCATCAGACATACTAGCGCCCTCTTATGTGTTTTTACACATTGGTTTGTTCTTAGTTTGATACACATTTGCGCTTATGATATTTGTGTTAAGAGGTGCTGCTTTAATATTTTTAGGGATATTTTACTTGTTTATATACACATGTAATATCTAGGAAGGATCTAACAAATCATTGTTAAAAGGAGCAAATAACCATATATTGTCCCCACAAGGATACATACCATATCATATGGTGCTTGTATATTACTAATTTTTGTAACAGGTGTTTTAAGTATTAATCATGTATTTTATTTAACAGCGCCCTCTAGTGATTGTTTCACAAAACTTTCTTTGATTAAGTTTGGTTTAGCACACCTTACAAAATGTTTATATACACATCTTGGGAGTGCTGCCAATGAGACCAAATATTAACACAAAACGGGGTATTGGCGCACATCCATTTGCAAATAAACAACACATTTTCAAATGCTGCAAAAACAGCTATCCTTTTAAATAAAATTGGGATCTTAGTCACACAATATAGCCATATTCTGCTTAGTTCAAGGTGTCCCAATGTTGTATCGGCTGAATCATTTCTGTTTTTTCTCTTCATAATAGAATGAGACTCCCTGGCTTTATATACACAACTTCATTACACTGTCATGAGTACACCCGAGCTTGGGTGAGGTGTTATAACCAATGGAAGATGGTCAGTCTCCCTGTTGCGTGTTACTATTTGGTCACATTGGCAGCACTCCTAAGATGTGTATATAAACTTTTTTTTAACCCTTTCCTGCCAGGGTTAAAGTGTCTACATCAGAACAACTGTTCCGATGTAGACAAATTGAAATCACGCGATCGTGCACATGATCGCAAGATTTCAATTATTGGATCAGATCTGGGGGGCGCCCCTATAACCCTAGGAACGCCCTCCAGACCGCGATCAAATCCAGGAAGCACAGAAGGCTTCAGGACAGCCGCTGGCTATGACGTTCTATTCCGTCATAACGGCTCTAAAGCCCAGTGTAATTATGACGGAATAGAACGGCATAACGGCGTTAAAGTGTGCTAAACCAAACTTTGTATTTGTATTTATAAATAAAAGGGCGACTGACCATCTTCCATTAGTTAAAGCACCCCACCCAAGCACAGGTGTACTCATGACAGTGTATTGGATTGTCCTGAAAAATACAGCTGAAGTGTGTGCTTGTTCCAGTTCCTCGCAGAAGAGCTGGAAGGTTCCAAAATATAAGTAGGGGAAAATGTATATGACCCTGAAACACACTGCATACCGATTGGTTAACTCAGAGAACAAGCTCTTTTACATCTGTCCCTAATTGGCTGCAGCAAAGTTACCCTGAAACATGAATTCCACCGGGCTTTTCAAGGGCAGTATTCCTCAAATGCGCTTAATTTGTCAAGCATTGTAAATTGTGCTAATTAAATGACAGTGTAAAATGAGTGAAGCATCTGTTGTAATGGACTGCTTAACAGCAGATATATGTTTAATGTTCCTTTAATATGTTGGTTTATAATCTTCTAAAAGTACAGATCCAAATCCTGAATTCTAACATTATTAGAATTATTCTGAAATCCAGAGTTTCATTAATATGTTTTTTAAATATAAATTATAAAAAAAATGACCATTCTCCCACCAGTAAGTTACTGGGGTTTTTTTATCACCAGGTCCCATCCCCTCTCCAAGCTGTGACATTTTACAGATGCAAATATACAAATATTCTGCAAGGGTTTTATACCTGTATTAGGTTACACACGGATAATACATTGCACACTGATCAAAAGCAAAGTTATTCAACAAGAATTTTAAATAAACCACAGGCTCAATTTTATTGTGAATCTTACAGTATACATATACATATATATAAAGTACAATTTAATGCTTGTACACAGCAATTCCCATAGGGGCACTGTTAAATTCTATTTAACTGGATTACAGGATTATGTTGGTTTTTCTAGTGTTATTACCCAGTTTGTCCATCACTATCGTGCAGAAGGTCCCTTTTGTAATGTTTGTTGCTTCTGGCCTTTCCAAATACACATTAAAATCGTAAGACAGCCATTCTTGTTATAGGTACTAGCTACAAGCTCCAGGCTAGAATCTTGCTTTCTTTGGTTACCAAATCCATAAACAGACCACATGTGACTGACCTGGAGCTTACCAGAACTGTTTGACACCATATCCAGCCATTCTTCTAACTTGCTAGGATTCGCTTTCAATGCTTTCATATTATGGAAGATGCCGGTGTCCATTGCTAACTGTTCGCAACTGTGCTTCTTCCATTCTATCTCACAGTCATATATACTCTACAAATCAAACCATTTGTCTGGGCGTGTCTTCCTATGCAGACATACCCATCATATTGTCTGCATATATAAGGCCAGTACGTTATCCAGTTCCTTCACGATAATCAGGCTGTGATAGTTCACGTCACAGTATTTGCCTTAAAAATGTACAGTAATCTCAAAATAAAGATTTGTTTAATAAAATATTTTATGGAGATATTCAAATAATCTTATGAATAGATTATTACGGTTTAATTAATCCACCGAGAGCATTAAAGTTGCAGTTTTTAAAGAAACAGAGTGTGTTTACTTGCTGGCCACAACCAGTCAAGTATAATGTCCAGTAAATCCAAGCGTGATTAGATTTTTCGGTCACATTAAGTGCGACTAGCTTTTTGAGTTTTGTTAATGGAGTACTGTACTCCGCATAGAACGTCTGGGTAACCGTATAGCAACGCCCACATCAGTCATAACATTGTAGCAGTTACTTCTCACAAAACGTTCTCTTGCAGCAGCTAAGTACCCTGATGTCTATGTTACAAAGAGCAGAGGTAATACAGAAAGTGACTGTCATTGTACTCTAATAGTTCTTCCTTTTGTTTCAACCTGAACATAAATAGAAAAAGATTTACAATAACCTAAAACAGAATTAATTTCAGTCTGGCATAAAGGAGGAGCTTATCCAATAAGTGTCCAGTGCATGATACAGCAGAGAGGGTCACTGTCTTCATTGGCCGAAGGGCAGACTGTAATTGAGAATCCACCCATCTGTCCAAAATGTCCTGCTTCCCTCTTGTGTTGTAGGTAAACTTTTTCTAACCCACAAGCAGCAATGGAAGAACCTTACTAGATGTTCTGAGTGTGTTATCTTTTACCAGGAAACAGCTTGTTAATAACTTAAGATATGTCCATAGGCACCACTCATTGGTGTTACTTCTTATGGCGAAATCGCATTTTGTTTCCTAAAGAGACAAATGGTTCTCGTTTAAAAATGATGAGCTCGTAAAACAGACACAAAACACATATTTTCCAATATATAAATATTGTACATATAGCGTTATATACTGCATCCCTACAAACTAGAAGGGGTAGATATGTCAGTAGGCAAATGCGCCATTCTGGTAGATCATATGGTGCAGTCATGTTTCTACCTCAAGATGCATATATGAGTATGTTTGTATAAGGGCATTAATATGTTAGCGGGTTGCCTATGGGAACCAGTAAACTGGTTATGCACTAGATTCACAAGTATAAACATACACTGGGGAAACAAATTCTCACCTAGTCCTTTAAGGAACTTATTCACACCACTCTGCTCCCCACATGGAAGAGTCTCCAAATATTCCTGTGCCCGAACCTCAAACAGACCTGCAGGTGAATACAAACAAAACAAAAAACAGTCAAAAGCAGCTTCTTGCGCCTTCCGTATACGCCCTTGTTTCTTCTTACAGCTGTACAAGCATCTGCTGAGTTTATGCATCATCTGTCTCACAAACAGAATGCATTTTGTAATACCCTGGATGCCAAAGCAGGACAAGACTAGCGAGACAATCTTGAATGCAATACAAGCGCAGCTACCAATTCCGTATGTATCCTGCTCAGGACCAGTTAGTTAGTGCAGGGCTTTGTTATACCTTAAATATATAGTTCAGGGCAAGCATTAGTGCAGCAAAACACATTGTACAATTGCACTATAAAATACCCACTCTCTCTCTCTGATCTCTCTCTTTGCAAATTCAGGGCTTCGGGTACCTTTGAGGTTTGTGGGTGCTGCAGTATGCACTTCATAGGTACCAATCTCCCTGGGGGTCAAGGAGGAAATTCAAGGTGCCACCCTATATGTGTGACCTGTAAACATATGTTAATACTGTGCCCAAAAAGTTCCTCAATGGCCCAGCCCGTCAGTGGGAGGGGCTAATAAGAAGATACTAATGCTCTATTTGTAGCAAAAAAACGGTTAATAAATGTTTTAAATGTGGCTCACAAGCGGCTAGCACTGCTTTGTGTAGCTGATAAAAGGCACATACTGCTCTCTATGTGGTGGACAATGGGTTACTAATGCTCTATATGTGCCAGATAGTGGGTGAATACCACTAAATATGTGACAGACAATGGGTTAATACTGTTCTATATGTGGTGGACAACTGGATAATACTGCTTTAAAGGGCTGACAATGGGTTAATACTACTCAATATATGGCTAGCAATGTCTTAATACTACTTTATATATGGATGGCAATTATTAATACTACTCTATATATGGCTTTCATTGGGTTAATACTACTCTATATATGTCTGGCATTGGGTTAATACTACTCTATATATGGCATTCATTGGGTTAATACTACTCTATATATGTCTGGCATTGGGTTAATACTACTCTATATATGGCTTTCATTGGGTTAATACTACTCTATATATGCCTGGCATTGGGTTAATACTACTCTATATATGGCATTCATTGGGTTAATACTACTCTATATATGTCTGGCATTGGGTTAATACTACTCTATATATGGCATTCATTGGGTTAATACTACTCTATATATGTCTGGCATTGGGTTAATACTACTCTATATATGGCTTTCATTGGGTTAATACTACTCTATATATGTCTGGCATTGGGTTAATACTACTCTATATATGGCTGGCATTAGGTTAATACTACTCTATATATGACTGGCATTGGGTTAATACTATTCTATATATGGCTGGCATTGGGTTAATACTACTCTATATATGGCTAGCAATGTGTTAATACTACTCTATATATAGCTGGCATTGGGTTAATACTACTCTATATATGGCTAGCAATGTGTTAATACTACTCTATATATGGCTGGCAATGCATTAATACTACTCTATATATAGCTGGCATTGGGTTAATACTACTCTATATATGGCTAGCAATGTGTTAATACTACTGTATATATGGCTGGCATTGGGTTAATACTACGCTATATGGCTATCAATGTGTTAATCCTACTCTATATATGGCTAGCAATGTATTAATACTACTTTATATATGACTGGCATTGGGTTAATACTACTCTATATATGGCTAGCATTGGGTTAATACTACTCTATATATGGCTGGCAATAGGTTAATACTACTCTATATATGGCTGGCAATGCATTAATACTACTCTATACATGGCTGGCAATGCGTTAATACTACTCTATACATGGCTGGCAATGGGTTTTCATACTGATCTATTGTGACAGAGATATTTTGACATTTAATTGTGATTTTAATTTGGCAATATATATATATACACACACACTGTATATGTACTATATATATATATATATATATATATATATATATATATATATATACACACACTATATATGTACTGCTGTATATACACACACACATCACATACATATATCGGTATCTCACAAAAGTGAGTACACCCCTCACATTTTTGTAAATATTTTATTATATCTTTTCATGTGACAACACTAAAGAAATGACACTTTGCTACAATGTAAATTAGTGAGTGTACAGCCTGTATAACTGTAAATTTTCTGTTCCGTCAAAATAACTCAACACACAGCCACTAATGTCTAAACCTTTGGCAACAAGTGCAAATTAGCCATTTTCCATCCCGGGTGTCACATGATTCATTAGTGTTACAAGGTATCAGGTGTGAATGGGGAGCAGGTGTGTTAAATTTGGTGTTATCGCTCTCACACTCTCTCATACTGGTCACTGGTAGTTTAACATGGCACCTCATGGCAAAGAACTCTCTGAGGATCTGAAAAAAAGAATTGTTGCTCTACATAAAGATGGCCTAGGCTATAAGAAGATTGCCAAAACCCTGAAACTGAGCTGCGGCATGGTGGGCAAGACCATACAGCGGTTTCACAGGACAGGTTCCACTCAGAACAGGCCTCGCCATGGTCGAACAAAGAAGTTGAGTGCACGTGCTCAGCGTCATATCCAGAGGTTGTCTTTGGGAAATAGAC
Organism: Bombina bombina; assembly: GCF_027579735.1. NCBI lineage: Eukaryota > Metazoa > Chordata > Amphibia > Anura > Bombinatoridae > Bombina > Bombina bombina. The sequence continues at coordinate 1,149,657,929 of NC_069504.1, forward strand.
ATATGAGTGCTGCCAGCATTGCTGCAGAGGATGAAGGGGTGGGGGGTCCGCCTGTCATTGCTCAGACCATATGCTGCACACTGCATCAAATTGGTCTGCATGGCTGTCATCCCAGAAGGAAGCCTCTTCTAAAAACGAGGCACAAGAAAGCCTGCAAACAGTTTGCCGAAGACAAGCAGACTAAGGACATGGATTACTGGAACCATGTCCTGGGGTCCGATGAGACCAAGATAAACTTATTTGGTTCAGATGGTGTCAAGCGTGTGTGGAGGCAACCAGGTGAGGAGTAGAAAGACAAGTGTTTCTTGCCTACAGTCAAGCATGATGGTGGAAGTGTCATGGTCTGGGCCTGCATGAGTGCTGCCGGAACTGGGGAGCTACAGTTCATTGAGGGAACCATGAATGCCAACATGTACTGTGACATACTGAAGCAGAGCATGATCCCCTGCCTTCGGAGACTGGGCTGCAGGGCAGTATTCCAACATGATAACGACCCCAAACACACCTCCAAGACGACCACTGACTTGCTAAAGAAGCTGACAGTAAAGGTGATGGACTGGCCAAGCATGTCTCCTGACCTAAACCCTATTGAACATCTGTGGGGCATCCTCAAACGGAAGGTGGGGGAGTGCAAGGTCTCTATATTTATATTTAGTCAGATATCTTTTGCTAAGGTACAGTAACATATTGAGCAATTAGAGATATATATATAATGATTTTCCTTTTTACTTGTACTTTACTACTTTGCCTTAAATTTAATTGGCAATTAGTCTAGAATTTTTTAGATAAGTAATAAGTGAGGTCTTCTTCTTTATATATAAAAAATGGCCATGTTTAATATCTAATTTATATATATTATTCACAGTATTATTTTTATTACATTATGAGGTGGTGTCAAATATGTTTTTTCTTTTATTTCTTTCGTGTCACAGTTTCAAATGCATTAGAATACATGCTAGTTTTACTTATTAAGTTATGTTGGTAATGATGGGGTTAATTTCCTTGTGTATATAAGGGTTGTCTTGTCTTTTCCAAATCAGCCTATGATTAAGCGCCACTAGGGGGCGCGAAACGCGTCAGGCCGTCTGTCCCTCTGTGTCATTCTATCTGCTGTTTTGCTGTTGGTAATTTTTAAGCCTATTTTTCTTTTGTTGGGCTTATGTTTATCAATAAAAGTCTTTTTTTGTTTTTTTAAACCCCCGAGTAGTGCCTGCCTTTTTTTCTCCTGTTTGTACTTACCTTGGGCTTGATCACCCTGGCTACGGCACTCCGGAGTCTCTGCTCTATCATTGGATAACCCTGAGGTCTATCTGCGGTTCCGGTTCCGGGTCAGTGCAGCCGCACGCCGTACTACTTTTTCTACAAGCTCTGTGATGTCGTCATGAAGGAGTGGAAGAGGACTCCAGCGGCAACCTGTGAAGCTCTGGTGAACTCCATGCCCAAAAGGGTTAAGCCAGTGCTGGAAAATAATGGTGGACACAGAAAATATTGACACTTTGGGCCCAATTTTGACATTTCCACTTATGGGTGTACTCACTTTTGTTGCCAACGGTTAAGACATTAATGGCTGTGTGTTGACTTATTTTGAGGGGACAGCAAATTTACACTGTTATACAGGCTGTGCCCTCACTGTTTACATTGTAGCAAAGTGTCATTTCTTCGGTGTTGTCACATGAAAAGATATAATAAAATATTTACAAAAATGTGAGGGGTGTACTCACTTTTGTGAGATACTATATATCTATCTATATATATATATATATATATATATATATATATATATACATACATACACACACACACACACACGCCTAGATTTAGAGTTCTGCGTTAGCCGTCCAAACCAGCGTTACGGGGTCCTAACGCTGGTTTTGGTCGCCCGCTGGTAGTTTAGAGTCAGTCAGGAAAGGGTCTAACGCTCACTTTCCAGCCACGACTTTTCCATACCGCAGATCCCCTTACGTCAATTGCGTATCCTATCTTTTCAATGGGATCTTTCTAACGCTGGTATTTAGAGTCTTGGCTGAAGTGCGCGTTAGAACTCTAACAACAAGACTCCAGCCGCAGAAAAAAGCCAGGAGTTAAGAGCTTTCTGGGCTAACGCCGGTTCATAAAGCTCTTAACTACTGTGCTCTAAAGTACACTAACACCCATAAACTACCTATGTACCCCTAAACCAAGGTCCCCCCACATCGCCGCAACTCTAATAAAAAAATTTAACCCCTAATCTGCCGACCGCACACTGCCGCAACCTACATTATCCCTATGTACCCGTAATCTGCTGCCCCCAACATCGCCGACCCCTATATTATATTTATTTACCCCTAATCTGCTCCCCCCAACGTCGCCGCTACCTACCTACACTTATTAACCCCTAATCTGCCGACCAGACCACGCCGCCACTATAATAAATGTATTAACCCCTAAACCGCCTCATTCCCGCTTCAAAAACCCTATAATAAATAGTATTAACCCCTAATCTGCCCTCCCTAACATCTCCGACACCTAACTTCAAGTATTAACCCCTAATCTGCCGACCGGACCTCGCCGCTACTCTAATAAATGTATTAACCCCTAAAGCTAAGTCTAACCCTAACACAATCTGATTGGCTGATTGAATCAGCCAATCAGATTCAAGTTCAATCCGATTGGCTGATCCAATCAGCCAATCAGATTGAGCTCGCATTCTATTGGCTGATCGGAACAATTCAGATTCAATCAGCCAATCAGATTTTTCCTACCTTAATTCCGATTGGCTGATAGGATTCTATCAGCCAATCGGAATTCGAGGGACGCCATCTTGGATGACGTCACTTAAAGGAACCTTCATTCGTCGGGAGTCGCCGGAAGAAGAGGATGGATCCGTGTCGGCTGCTTCAAGATGGTCCCGCTCCGCGCCGGATGGATGAAGATAGAAGACGCCGCCTGGATGAACATGTGTACCGATCCAGATGTCCTCTTCTTGCCGGATAGGATGAAGACTTCGGACCCTCTTCTGGACCTCTTCTTGCCGGATAGGATGAAGACTTCGGACCCTCTTCTGGACGGATCGGTGATACCCGGGGTGGTGAAGATAAGGTAGGGAGATCTTCAGGGGCTTAGTGTTAGGTTTTTTAAGGGGTGTTTGGGTTAGATTAGGGGTATGTGGGTGGTGGTTTGTAATGTTGGGGGGGGGGGGATTGTATGTTTATTTAAATGCAAAAGAGCTGTTTTCTTTGGGGCATGCCCCGCAAAAGGCCCTTTTAAGGGCTGGTAAGGTAAAAGAGCTGTTAACTTTTTATTTTAGAATAGGGTAGGGCATTTTTTTATTTTGGGGGGCTTTGTTATTTTTTTAGGGGGCTTAGAGTAGGTGTAATTAGTTTAAAATTCTTGTAATCTTTTTTTATTTTTTGTAATTTAGTGGGGTTTTTTTTTGTAATTTAGTTTAGTTGATTTAATTGTAGATAATTGTAGATAGTTTAGTTAATTAATTTATTGATAGTGTAGTGTTAGGTTTAATTGTAACTTAGGTTAGGATTTATTTTACAGGTAATTTTGTAATTATTTTAACTAGGTAGCTATTAAATAGTTATTAACTATTTAATAGCTATTGTACCTAGTTAAAATAAATACAAAGTTGCCTGTAAAATAAATATAAATCCTAAAATAGCTACAATATAATTATTTGTTATATTGTAGCTATATTAGGGTTTATTTTACAGGTAAGTATTTAGCATTAAATAGGATTCATTTATTAAAAAAAGAGTTAATTTATTTCGTTAGATAAAAATTATATTTAACTTAGGGGGGTGTTAGGGTTAGGGTTAGACTTAGTTTAAGGGGTTAATACATTTATTATAGTAGCGGCGAGGTGCGGTCGGCAGATTAGGGGTTAATACTTTAAGTTAGGTGTTGGCGATGTTAGGGAGGGCAGATTAGGGGTTAATACTATTTATTATAGGGTTTTTGAGGCGGGAGTGAGGTGGTTTAGGGGTTAATACATTTATTAGAGTGGCGGCGAGGTCCGGTCGGCAGATTAGGGGTTAATAAGTGTAGTTAGGTAGCGGCGATTGGGGGGGCAGATTAGGGGTTAATAAATATAATATAGGGGTCGGCGATGTTGTGGGCAGCAGATTAGGGGTACATAGCTATAATGTAGGTTGCAGCGGTGTACGGAGCAGCAGATTAGGGGTTAATAATATAATGCAGGGGTCAGCGGTAGTGGGGATGGCAGATTAGGGGTTAATAAGTGTAAGGTTAGGCGTGTTTAGACTCGGGGTTCATGTTAGGGTGTTCGGTGCAGACTTAGGAAGTGTTTCCCCATAGGAAACAATGGGGCTGCGTTAGGTGCTTTTTTGCAGGTGTTAGGTTTTTTTCAGCTCAAACTGCCCCATTGTTTCCTATGGGGATATCGTTCACGAGCACGTTTTTTAAGCTGGCCGTGTCCGTAAGCAACGCTGGTATTTAGAGTTGCAGTGGCGGTAAATTATGCTCTACGCTCCCTTTTTGGAGCCTAACGCAGCCCTTCAAAGAACTCTAAATATCAGCGTTATTTAAAAGGTGCGGGGGGAAAAAGACACGCGCAGCTAACGCACCCCTTCTAACGCAAAACTCTAAATCTAGGTGACATTGTTTTATTTTATTAAAATTTTGCATTGCTTCATCTAGGCGTAAAATAGCTACAATATAATTATTCATTATATTGTAGCTATATTAGGGTTTATTTTACAGGTAAGTATTTAGCTTTAAATAGGATTAATTTATTTAATAAGATTTATTTTATTTCGTTAGATTTAAATTAAATTTAACTTAGGGGGGTGTTAGTGTTAGGGTTAGACTTAGCTTTAGGGGTTAATACATTTATTAGAGTAGCGGCGAGGTCCGGTCGGCAGATTAGGGGTTAATAAGTGTAGTTAGGTAGCGGCGACGTGGGGGGGGGGCAGATTAGGGGGTAATAAATATTATGTAGGTGTCGGCGATGTTAGGGGCAGCAGATTAGGGGTTCATAGGGATAATGTAGTTTGCGGCAGTGTACGGAGCGGCAGATTAGGGGTTAATAATAAAATGAAGCAGTCAGCGATAGCGGGGGCGGGAGATTAGGGGTTAATAAGTGTACGGTTAGGGGTGTTTAGACTCTGGGTACATGTTAGGGTGTTAGGTGCAGACTTAGGAAGTGTTTGCCCATAGGAAACAATGGGGCTGCGTTAGGAGCTGAACGCTGCTTTTTTGCAGGTGTTAGGCTTTTTTTCAGCTCAAACTGCCCCATTGTTTCCTATGGGGAAATCGTGCATGAGCACGTTTTTGAAGCTGGCCGCGTCCGTAAGCAACGCTGGTATTTAGAGTTGAAGTGGCGGTAAATTATTCTCTACGCTCCCTTTTTGGAGCCTAATGCAGCCCTTCAGAGAACTCTAAATACCAGCGTTGTTTAAAAGGTGCGGGGGGGGGGGGGGGAAACGTGTAGCTAACGCACCCCTTCTAACGCAAAACTCTAAATCTAGGTGACATTCTTTTATTTTCTTAAAATTTTGCATTACTTCTTCAGATTGCTTTGATTTTCCTTTTCTCTGCTCAAACTTTTTCTCTGTGATAATCTCCCTCCCTAATCAGGTCATTTATTAATCTGATATGTCACGGACACAATGATCCTGTAGTATCCTAGGAACCAATGCTAATCGTCTTCTGCCAGTGCTTTATGCACCCACAAATTCATCATCACAGGAGTCGGGCAGGTAACTGCATCCTTGAAGCGGGTGTTGAAAGACCTATGCATGACTAAGGTCCATGCAATTACACAGTCTAAGTAACTGGATGTCAGTAAGTGCTGGTTATTTTCGGTAATAACAGAAGCCCAGGCCTGGTAATGGGTATTTCTTAATGTAATACAAGTACATGTTGCTAAACTTACCTTTTGTGCCTTGCTTTCGCATCTCTCTTTCCTGAATGAAGCCACCAAACATTTGCGTTTCCATGAAGACCTCCAGAAACCGGCGGAGACTCTTGGAAGAGACAGATTTTCTAAAGGCTTCTCTAAGAAGTGCCCTCTCTTCTTTCTCTCCTGGCACTAAAAACAGCGAGTAGTGACCAACAATCTCCACGAAAAACCTCACAAAGGCTTCAGAAACAACATCATTCAATGAGCTGGCCTCTGAAAAGGACAAAAATCCATAGGATTAATACAAACCAAAGATTAAGACCAGGTGAAGAGTAGACCAACTGGATATAAAAGTTTGTATATGGAGAGTATGATCACAATGAGCTGATCATTTTTTACAGGTGATGTCGCATATAAAACACAGCTTTTCAAAATGCCATATTTTTTTCGTCTCCTTTTGTTATGCTTGTAGAGCCAGCCACCAATACCATTGTGGGACTTGTCCTTGTCTGCCAGTAAGCATTAGTAGGTAAAAACAAAACAACTGACAACCATTCTTTGCTTTTAATCAATGATATTAACAAGTAAAACAATATATATTGAATGGCTATTAATGATCTACATTAGTTGTGATGTTTGCATAATAAAGACTATATGAGAAAGAAGTTAAATGTACATTATATTTAACATTTCAATTTCCTGATAATTCTAATTAAAGGGACATTAAACTCCAAATGTTTATATTATAATTCAGTTAATACAGTTTAAAATAAATAAATAATCCAATTTACTTGCATTAGCAAATTTGCTTAATTCTAATTGTATTCTTTGTTAAAGAGCATACCTAGGTAGGTAGCTTGCACGTCTAGTGCACTACATTGCAGTAACACTGTTGCCATACAGTGCTCTTGGAAATGTATAACATTGTTAAAAAAAATAATATATATATTTAAATTGTATGCTCTGAATCATCATCATCTGAATCATTAAAGAAACATTTTTGGTGTCCCTTTACGGAAAATAATGAAACATTGCAATATAAATGTATTATTTATTGTGCCTGCTTTTACTGCAGAATTCCTCTTTTAGTTCCACTCCCTCTAGAAAGACTGTAGTGGTTCCATCGTTTTTAAAGGGACAGTCTAGTCAAAATTAAACTTTCATGATTCAGATAGGATATGCAATTTTTAAACAACTTTCCAATTTACTTTTATCATCAAAGTTGCTTTGTTCTCTTGGTATTCTTTGTTGAAAGCTAAAACTAGGTAGACTTATGTGCTAATTTGGAAGCCCTTGAAGGCCGCCTCTTATAGCGTTAGTTCAATTGTGTCATATAGATAACATTGTGCTCACTCCTGTGGAGTTATGAGTCAGCACTGATTGGCTAAAATTCTGTCTGTCAAAAGAACTGAGATAAGAGGGCAGATACAAGTTAATCACAGTGGTAAAAAGTATATTAATATAACTGTGTTGGTTATGCAAAACAGGGGAATGGGTAATAAATAAAGGGATTATCTTTTTAAATAATAAAATGTTCAAGTAGGCTGTCCCTTTAAGTATGGTAAGAGCATGTGAGCCTGCAACATTCTACACTGTGATTGGTTAGCTCAGAGCACAAGCTGTTTTAAATCTGCCTTTAATTGGCCCCCACAAAGGAGACTGGGAACATTTCCCCAGATTTTTCAAATGCTCTTGATGTGCCAGACCTTGTAAACTGTGTGTTAGGCCATTGTATTAGTATCTCACTATTGCTTAACCTCTGCAAGGCCCTAAACACATAGCCAAAGTTAGCTCCAGGTCAGCAGTACTTGGAGTTAGCTGAACACACCTGGAGAGCCAATGACAAGAGGCACATGTCTATAGCCACCAATAACCAGCTAGCTCCCAGAAATTGCATGTTCTGCCTTAATCATTAAAGTTTAATTTTAGCTTTCACAGCCCTTTAACTGTTTTTATATATGCTATAGGCTTAAAGGGACATTAATCTCTAAATACACTTTGTAATTATAGTATTGAGATTTATCCTCTTCCTCCCTCTAGTCATGGGCGCCACCATGTTGAAATTTACTGCATTCTAGTGCAGAAGTTGTTTGCACATGTGCAGCAACTCTGCTTCAGAAATTAGGTTCCAAAATGGCGGCAGCAATAATTAGAGGTGTGCTTGAAATGATGTATTTAGTGTTTTATATCCCTTTAAGCTTTTATGTGACAAACCAAGCAGGTGCGTCAGTGAATAAAGCTCCTTAGAAATTGAGCTAAAACAAAATGTGCCCTGGCTGTGCCGTACTGCAGACTAACCTTGATGTGGCCCCTGATCTTTTTCACTCGCCAGTTCATTTTTCTGCTCCAGGATTTGTTCTAGAGCTGCCTGCAACTTCCGCGGGAGGATTGAGTCTTCATCGTCCATCTGAAAAATATGGCACCCGTAGAGACTAGAGTACAATAAAGGTTCAAGTAATAATTCAAACTGAAACAAAACAAAATGATTTCACCGAGGACACAAAGTTTATCTTTAGAATATAGAGGTGCTTCACTGACCAATTACATCATAGAAACATAGATTTTGGTGCCCGATAGGACCATCAAGTCTGCACATATTAAAGAATAAGTTTAATTAGTCAGTAGGAGAGTCCTATGCGTATCCCAAGCATTCTTGTAGTCCTCACAGGGTTTGTCTTAAGAACCTCTTATGGAAGTTTATAAAGTCAACAGTCAAAATGAAACTTTCATGATTCAGACAGAGTATGACATTGTAAACAACTTTCCAATTTACTTCTATAATTTAATGTTCTTTCTTCTCTTGGTATCCTTTGCTGAAAAGCATACCTAGGTAGGCTCAGGAGCAGAATTGATAATAGAAGTAAATTGAAAAGTTGTTTAAAAGTATATGTTTTATCTGAATTATGAAGACAAAAAGAGGTTTGTGATGGTTAAACATATAACATTGCAAGGCTTCTCTTTATGTTAAACTTAGAGCATGTGATGTTTCCAGTATAATGACAGCATACTCAGGAGAATGAATAAGCACTGTATGTATAACAATGTTACAGTGCTGCCATATAGTGGCATATGCACCTTAGACTACTTCAGTATGTCCTTATTGAAAGGAACTGTCAACAAATTATAGTAATAGGTTCATTTGATAAAAGTTAAGTACATTGGGAAGTTTCAGTGAAAGCAAATGTTTGATGTGCATGTCTCTTTAAATCCTGGGTGACTTCCATGTTAATAAAACTATTGGCAGCTACAGCGTGTTTCAGTGTCAGATTTAACTCACCTGTCTCAGGAACCTGTCATTCACAAGGTCAACAAGCAAAACCTACAGAGGAATAAAACACGGATTTAGTTTCATCCTTTCAGCAGTCAGTGCCTATCTGGTTGCCTCCCTGCCTCACTGACTATAAGCAGCTGTCTAGCGCAGAGAACACAGTGCAGCGCATCCTCCCATGTGGTTTGAGGTTTCTCTACCGCTGACCAGGAACAACAGGTCTTTTGTTGTCCTGGACATGGTCCAGAAATAACCCAGTCACTCCCTGCACTGGTTACTGCAACCTACCATGAAAAAGGGCAACATTTCTCCAGACAAGTAATAGAATATGACCAAGCTTAGTGTTAATACAAATAGTCCAATTTAATGCAACATTAAGTACACCTTCTGCAGCATAATGAGCAATGTAACTAAAAATAAGATATTAAACTCATAACATTTCCAGCTTTCATATGAAAATATGTATTTAAAAATGTTAAATTTAATACAAAAAATGTATATCTTCAGGCAAAGGGTGTTTGTGCACAACTCTATAGAGCTCTAAGCTCTATTCGTGGCACAACTACAAATGTTTTTTTTTTCTATGAAAACATTTTTATGTGTGTGTTTGTGTATGTGTTTATGTTTGTGTGTGTGTTAATATATGTATGTGTGTGTTTATGTATGTGTGTGTTTGTGTATGTGTTTATATGTGTGTGTTAATATATGTATGTGTGTGTTTATGTATGTGTGTGTTTGTGTATGTGTTTATATGTGTGTGTTAATGTATGTATGTGTGTGTTTATGTATGTGTTTATATGTGTGTATGTGTTTATATGTGTGTGAGAGTATGTATGTGTGTGTTTATGTATGTGTATGTGTTTATATGTGTGTGTGTGTTTATATGTGTGTGAGAGTATGTATGTGTGTGTATTTGTGTGTGTGTGTATATATATATATATATATATATGTGTGTGTGTGTGTCTGTTTATGTATGTGTTTATGTATGTGTGTGTGAGAGTATGTGTGTATGTGTTTATATGTGTGTGTGCTTGTGTGTTTATGTTTGTGTGTTTATGTTTATGTGTATGTATGTGTTTATATTTGTGTGTGTTTGTGTGTGTGTATATATGTGTGTGTGTGTATATATGTGTGTGTGTGTGTTTGTGTTTATATGTGTGTGTGTTTGTGTTTATATGTGTGTGTGTGTTTGTGTATGTGTGAGTATGTATGTGTGTGTATGTGTGTTTATGTGTGTGTGTGTTTGTGAATGTGTGTGTTTATATGTGTGTGTATGTGTTTATATGTGTGTGTGTATGTGTATGTATATGTGTGTGTGTTTATGTGTGTGTATGTGTTTATATGTGTGTGTGTGTTTATGTGTGTGTGTTTATGTGTGTGTATGTACTGTATGTATGTGTGTGTATGTGTTTATATGTGTATGTGTTTATATGTGTGTGTGAGAGTATGTATGTGTGAGTATGTATGTGTGTGTAAGTTTATGTGTGGGTATGTGTTTATATGTGTGTGTGTGTTTGTGTATGTGTGTTTATGTTTATGTGTGTGTTTATATGTGTGTATGTGTGTTTGTAAATGTGTGTTTATGTGTGTGTTTGTGTGTGTATGTGTGTGTATATATATGTGTGTGTGTTTGTGTGTTTATGTGTGTGTTTATATGTGTGCCTGTGTATGTGTGTTTATATGTGTGTATATGTGTGTGTGTGTTTGTATATATATGTTTGTTTGTTTATGTGTTTGTTTGTGTGTGTTTATATGTGTGTGTGTTTGTAAATGTGTGTGTTTATATGTGTGTGTATATGTGTGTGTGTGTGTTTGTATATATATGTTTGTGTGTGTGTTTATATGTGTGTGCGTGTTTGCGTATGTGTTTATATGTGTGTGTGTGTTTGTAAATGGGTGTGTTTATATATGTGTGTATATCTGTGTGTTTATATGTGTGTGTGTTTGTACATATATGTTTGTGTGTTTATGTGTGTGTATGTGTTTATATGTGTGTGTGTTTGTATATATATATATATATATATATATATATGTATATGTGTGTGTGTTTATGTGTGTGTTTATATGTGTTTGTGTGTGTTTAGATATATGTCTGTGTGTTTATATGTGTGTGTGTGTTTGTGTTAATGTATGCATATGTGTGTGTGTGTTTATATGTGTGTGTTTATGTGTGTGTTTGTGTATGTGTGTTTATGTATCTGTGTGTATGTGTGTGTGTTTATGTGTGTGTTTGTACGTGTTTATATATGTGTGTGTGTGTTTATGTTCATGTGTGTGTTTATATGTGTGTGTGTGTGATAATGTAAGTATGTGTGTGTTTGTGTGTGTATGTGTTTGTGTGTGTATGTATGTATGTATGTATGTGTGTTTATGTGTATATGTATCTATGTGTATGTGTGTGTTTGTATGTGTTTATATATGTGTGTGTGTGTTTATGTTCATGTGTGTGTTTATGTTCATGTTTGTGTTTATATGTGTGTGTGTGTGTGTGTGTGTGTGTGATAATGTAAGTATGTGTGTGTGTATGTATGTCTGTGTGTATGTTTATGTATGTGTGTGTGTGTTTATGTGTGTGAACACACCTGTGAATATTTATTTAGCTAATTTGTAGATACTTAAATATTTATTTACAGCATATATTTAGATATATCTAGATATGCTCCACATGCCCATGCACTGTAAAAGCTTTCAATGAAACAGTGATTATGCTAGAATATTTTTTGTTAATACATTGATATTGCAAACAATACTTCTACCTAAAGATGATGACTTGTTTGTTTGCATATAAATAATCCATGCTTTTTATCCTAAGAGTTAAAATCAGCTCTGGAGCAGAAATTCACTGCTGGTGAACCAATGAACAAGAGGCATTTATGTGCAGCCACCAATCAGAAGCTCTCATGGTAGTGTATTGCTGGTCTTGACCTACCTACATATGCTTTCAACAAAGGATACAAAGAGTACATACATATCATAATAGAAGTAACTTAAAAAGTCTCTATGCTTTATTTATGGCAAAATAAATTGGTGCATGAGAAATAAAAGGTTTATCATTGGATTTTCATTTTTTTTGCATATGTATCCAAAACCTGTGAATGAACTAAATTAGAATTGTGTTTAACCCTTTGGCTGACAAAGAAAGCTGCAATGTATTGTTGACAATGTAAACTGTAATTTTTCCCAAAGGTTGCTCTCTGCGGCTGGATCACACAGGGACACAGTAGCTTGTAATTAATAATGATTCCAGAACTGTTTTGTTTGGCAATAAATTCCATCATCTCGTGCCTCAGGAAATGATTAGTTAATTAGTGTCATTATTTTGCTTTCCTGGACATCTGCCTATTGAAAAAGTGCCAAAGATTTTCTACACTGTGCTCCTTTAGTATCTCTATAGCAGATGGGGAATCTCCTGGGACTTTATATGTTACTAAATAATTAAAATCCTATTCAAATATCCAGGCCAAACTATACAGATTCTGATCAATATAACAAATTGTACATTTCTGCCTTTATACAATTTGCTGGTATTTTTATTTTTTTCATTCATTTAAAGATTAGCTATAGTTTCATAACAAACCTTTGGTGGTTTATGCTTGTATCGTGTTAAAGGGATATTCCAGACAAAATTAGAAACCACATGGGTGCATTTCGGTAATGAACAGAAGCATTTTTGTAATATACATCTATTAGCAAATATGCTTCTAATAAAAGTTATAGCTGTTTCAAAAGTGTATTTAAGTATGCACCGTGCACCAGCATTTTAACCAAAGCACTTGTTTAGAGAGCCTAAGGTGCTGGTACCATCTGGTAATGACTCAATTTGTTAAGTGCGGACATTATACAAGCCCCACTGATGATCTGAGCAGCTGCATTATTTAAAATGTGGGTGCAGTAACAATATCTAGCTATGCTTCACAAGCACGTGCAGAGAAAAATGTTAACACTAAAATAGAGATAACTTTTACTAGAAGCATTTTTGCCAATACATGTATAATGCAAATATGTTTCTATTCAAAGATGTAATAAATCTATGTGCATTTATATTTTGACTGGAATGTCCCTTTTAATAAAACTCTAATTGACATCAAATAAAACACACATCATATTTTGCAGTGCACAGCATATACAACTCCACTCTTAGTTTGATAGATTGTTTATAGTAGGATTGAACTGAACAAGCAACATACGTTCAAATAGTTCAGATGTTTGCAAAACATAGTAAAAGATAAATGTGAGTTAGTGCTCATTTCATATATTTAAAAATAGATATTTTTGTTTTATGTATCACTGTTTACTGAACACAACATTTGTTTGTATGTTGCAGGATACGCGAAACGCGTCAGTTTATTTGATGCTACCCGCTGCATATTTGTAGTGCTTGCTGTAAGATGATTAAAATATTCTAGCTGACTACTTGACCCGTTTTGGAGCTTCCTTTCATGCCTTGTTGCAAGTTACATGCACCTACACTGACAGCTTGAATCTAAGAAGAGTCTTCTGTGATGGTATTGGCAAAGAAGCATTTGCCCCCCCCCCCCGGATTACAAAGCAGGCACAACCTGTAAATGAGGGTGTATGCAGAATGTGCAAGTATGCTGAGTACAGGTATATGTTGCATGCACATTAAAAGTTATTACTGAAACAGTGATTGCTTTTTTAGACATACATAAAAATGCTTCTAACATAGACTGTCATATAAATAGAAATACACTAATGTGCATTTCAGTTTTGGCTGTAATCCCAAAAAGAAAAAACTTTTTTTTTTTTTTTGTATTTAGCATAAACCAATTTTGATCAGTTTGGAATGACTGCACATTTTGAATTTATAAGATCACTGGTGGCAGAGCAGTTTTTAGTCCTCTGAACAAGAGATCTATGGTGTTTCCCCCAATCATTCTGCTCCTCCAGACCCACTTTCCCTCCATTGAAAAGGACACTACTTCACTATTCTCCAGGTATTCCTAGAGTCCAAAATTTGAACCCTGGTGCAAATGTAAATCCTCTGGTAAAATCTTCTGTGCCATCATAGAGCTATCCCATGCAATAGTGTAGGCAAAGGCTATCTTAAAGGGACATTGTACACTAAATGTTCTTTGCATAAATGTTTTGTAAATGATCTATCTATCTATCTATATATATATATATATATATATATATATATATATATATATATATATATATATATATATATATATATATATATAGCCCATACAGGTTTGTTTGTTTTTAATGTATAGTTTTGCTTATTTTTAAATAACATTGTGCTGATTCTCAGACTCCTAACAAAGCCCAAAAGTTTTAGAAGTAGACTGTTGCCTACCTACTCTAACTTGCTCCTGTTTGAGTAAAGGGTCTTTTCATATGCAGGGGAGGGGGTGTTTGATCTTTTTTGCTTTCTAGACCATTTCACTGGGTGTCCCAGCCTAACCTTTTCAACAGTGCTAAACTGGGAGCTTCTAAGTAAGTTTTTCAAAGCTTTTATACTGGATTTTTTGATCAGTATCTGTGCATATTCTTCTTTATAGTAGTGCCTATGACAAGTAAAAATTGGTGTATACTTTAATGTAAAGGGTACTTCTGATTGTTTTATTAGGGCCCAGGTTAAGTTTTTACCTAAAAAATACAGAAGTACATCAAACATAACAAAGGAAATAAATAAGTAATCAGACGGGGAACTAAAAAAAAGCATAGTATCTCATTCTGTGGCAAGTCACCGCCATAGGAACTGCCCCTTAAAATGTTTTCCTCACAGAGAGGAACTTTCCTGCCCTATATATAATAGTTCACTCTTAAAAATGAGCCCCAAAATACCAGGCAACCCCCCTCTGATTGAGAGTCATGGCATCCCCTGTTGTGAATTTCAGCCTTATTTGGGCTTCATCAGTGAGATACAGCCTATTGTCTGCAAATCATAATTTTTAATGGGTTAAGTAACCCCTCTGGGAAATCAGAATTTTAGTTAGATTAAAATGCATTTAAAAATAATAAATGCTATGGTTTAATTTTATATTAATAATTATATTAAACTACGGAGCCCTGTTGGTGTCATCATTGGAAAAAAAAGTGTTTTACAATATACCCACTCGTGCTTAATAATAACGAAACTGCGGCAGGCTTTTTGTGCTAGTCGGGTTGCGTTCATACTACAAGTTTAAAAAATATATATATTGCGCTCTAAGTAAAAAAGTTTTTTGCATTTCCCCATAAAAGTTAATGGAGAAAAAAATTGGTAAAAAAAAGCCTAACACCCACTCTCTCGTGCAAATACTATAGAATTTTCGCAAATTGCACTAACCCGAACATGAAAATATAAATATCTCATACACAATGTTATCACTGGTAGCCCATAAGATATTATTCCTTAAAAGCAGTGTTTAACTTGGTAATTAATGTGTAAGATGTAAATTCTCTAAGATTTATGTGGTATTTTATATTTTGTAAACTTAATCATATGCAAATTCTCAGTTTTTTTGCTTGAAAAATACTGTTTTAACACAGCTATCCTTTTAACAGGATTATTGCAGCAAACCAGAAATCACTTACTAGACAGCCTGTTTCGTTCTTTTTAGTGAGTGCTTTCTGGTTTGCTGCTATAATCCTGTTAAAAGGATAGCTGCGTTAAAACAGTATTTTGAAGCAAAAAAACTGAGAATTTACATATCTAATTTGCATATCTTACCCAGAATTCTCTTGTGTATTGGTAACATTGTATATGCGTTTGCGACATCTCAGTCTCACAAACTTTTTACTTTCAACTCGTAATACGAGGACAAATCTCAGAGAAAAAATTACTTCTAGCGCTTTTAATGCTTAAACATGAGCGCAAAATACCGCTCCACTTGTTATCTGGTCCTATATATTTAAGGCTCAAACAACTAAAAATATAATAGACATAATATACATAAAGCACTCTGTTGCTGTAAATTTCACTTAAACCTGTTTCTGAAGTGAGTCAGTCAAAATACAGAAGATAACAGCCAGCAAACAGAGATAATGTTAAAGACGCCTTCTGAAAGGTGAGCTGGCTGGCAGATAGGACATAACCGACTCAATAAACTCTAAGGACTAGTGGTCTTGATTGCATGAATGACTTCCTCACTGATGCTGTATAAAAGAAAGTGCATTTTCTATACCACTTGGCAAAAACACCAAAAGCTCTAGGTTCTAAATGGCATGGCCACTCTTACACAGAACAACTTCTGACTATGGAAACATAGCCTGGTCTGAAGCATCTGGTTTAGTATTTTTCTGTGGTTTTGGGGACATCAACCATCAAATACATTCAGCCTGGTTTCAGCAAAGGTGGTGGTCATATCAATGTCCAGGTATGAAACTTTTTTCATGGAACTTTTCAGGAACTTGATACAAGTGAAGCAGTGTTTAAATATTACAGAACATTAATTGTTTTCCATATCAGAACTTTTTCTTTCTATCATCTGGATAATAAATAATGTCAGAAGTCAAACACCACATAGGAATAATACCACAAAAATATGAATCTGTGATCTTAGACCCCAGACTACAACCTTGATCCTCAAACTAAGTTGTATTTCAGAGTTTTTTTAAAACCCATTAAATTTTAAAAGCCAGGAACTGTGGGATATAGACTTCACTTAGAATGGATCATCTTAGCCATGGTAATCTGTTTAGACACCTTATTAAGTCCATATCCTGAAAAAAAATCATGCACTTTGTAGTAAAAAAGGGTATAATTTGTTTGCACTAAGCCGCCAGCAAGATAGGTCAGTCAATAAAGGGCCAATTGCAGTATCTGTGCATATCTTACTGATAAAGGTTCAAATTCTGAAAGGGCCAACTCAGTCTATTATCCTTCTGAGGTTGATAAAACTGAGTACTATTAAGCTGGGGAATGATAAACTCAGCTATTCCTGATAGATTGGTTCAAAATCATAATCTAAATCTCCTTGGGAGGACACTATAGTAGTAGGACGTTTATAAATTACTAGGTAGCTGTACTTGATTAACTAGTCTTAAAGGGACAGCATACACTCATTTTCATATAACTGCATGTAATAGACACTACTATAAAGAATAAGATGCACAGATACTGATATAAAAATCCAGTATAAAATGGTTTAAAAACGTACTTTCAGTTTAGCTCTGTTGAAAAGGTAGCTGGAAAGCCCACTGCAAGTGGGAAAACAGAATTTATGTTTACCTGATAAATTACTTTCTCCAACGGTGTGTCCGGTCCACGGCGTCATCCTTACTTGTGGATATTCTCCTCCCCAACAGGAAATGGCAAAGAGCCCAGCAAAGCTGGTCACATGATCCCTCCTAGGCTCCGCCTACCCCAGTCATTCGACCGACGTTAAGGAGGAATATTTGCATAGGAGAAACCATATGTTACCGTGGTGACTGTAGTTAAAGAAAATAAATTATCAGACCTGATTAAAAAAACCAGGGCGGGCCGTGGGCCCGACACACCGTTGGAGAAAGTAATTTATCAGGTAAACATAAATTCTGTTTTCTCCAACATAGGTGTGTCCGGTCCACGGCGTCATCCTTACTTGTGGGAACCAATACCAAAGCTTTAGGACACGGATGAAGGGAGGGAGCAAATCAGGTCACCTAAATGGAAGGCACCACGGCTTGCAAAACCTTTCTCCCAAAAATAGCCTCAGAAGAAGCAAAAGTATCAAATTTGTAAAATTTAGAAAAAGTGTGCAGTGAAGACCAAGTCACTGCCTTACATATCTGAGCAACAGAAGCCTCGTTCTTGAAGGCCCATGTGGAAGCCACAGCCCTAGTGGAGTGAGCTGTGATTCTTTCAGGAGGCTGCCGTCCGGCAGTCTCATAAGCCAATCGGATAATGCTTTTAATCCAGAAGGAGAGAGAGGTAGAAGTTGCTTTTTGACCTCTCCGTTTACCAGAATAAACAACAAACAAAGACAAAGTTTGTCTGAAATCCTTAGTAGCTGCTAAGTAAAATTTGAGAGCACGAACTACATCCAAGTTGTGCAACAAACGTTCCTTCTTTGAAACTGGATTAGGACACAAAGAAGGCACAACTATCTCCTGGTTAATGTTTTTGTTAGAAACAACTTTTGGAAGAAAACCAGGTTTAGTACGCAAAACCACCTTATCTGCATGGAACACCAGATAAGGAGAAGAACACTGCAGAGCAGATAATTCTGAAACTCTTCTAGCAGAAGAATTGCAACCAAAAACAAAACTTTCCAAGATAATAACTTAATATCAACGGAATGTAAGGGTTCAAACGGAACCCCCTAAAGAACTGAAAGAACTAGGTTGAGACTCCAAGGAGGAGTCAAAATTTTGTAAACAGGCTTGATTCTAACCAGAGCCTGAACAAAGGCTAGAACATCTGGCACAGCTGCCAGCTTTTTGTGAAGTAACACAGACAAGGCAGAAATCTGTCCCATCAAGGAACTTGCAGATAATCCTTTTTCCAATCCTTCTCGAAGGAAGGATAGACTCTTAGGAATCTTAACCTTGTCCCAAGGGAATCCTGCAGATTCACACCAACAGATATACCAAATTATGTGGTAATTTTTCTGGTTACAGGCTTTCAGGCCTGAACAGGAGTATTAATAACAGAATCTGAGAACCCTCGCTTTGATAAGATCAAGCGTTCAATCTCCAAGCAGTCAGCTGGAGTGGGTCGAACGGACCTAGAACAAGAAGGTCTCGTCTCAAAGGTAGCTTCCATGGTGGAGCCGATGACATATTCACCAGATCTGCATACCAAGTCCTGCGTGGCCACGCAGGAGCTATCAAAATCACCGACGCCCTCTCCTGATTGATCCTGGCTACCAGCCTGGGGATGAGAGGAAACGGCGGGAACACATAAGCTAGTTTGAAGGTCCAAGGTGCTACTAGTGCATCCACTAGAGCCGCCTTGGGATCCCTGGATCTGTACCCGTAGTA
This sequence comes from Bombina bombina, assembly GCF_027579735.1. NCBI lineage: Eukaryota > Metazoa > Chordata > Amphibia > Anura > Bombinatoridae > Bombina > Bombina bombina. The sequence continues at coordinate 1,149,676,960 of NC_069504.1, forward strand.
AGGAACTCTGAAGTTCTGACGAGAGGCCATCAGATCCATGTCTGGAATGCCCCACGGTTGAGTGACTTGGGCAAAGATTTCCGGATGGAGTTCCCACTCCCCCGGATGCAATGTCTGACGACTCAGAAAATCCGCTTCCCAATTTTCCACTCCTGGGATGTGGATAGCCGACAGGTGGCAGGAGTGAGACTCCGCCCATAGAATGAATTTGGTCACTTCTTCCATCACTAGGGAACTCCTTGTTCCCCCCTGATGGTTGATGTATGAACTTGGCCCTCGCTAGCTGAGGCCAAGCTTTGAGAGCATTGAATATCGCTCTCAGTTCCAGAATATTTATCGGTAGAAGAGATTCTACCCGAGACCAAAGACCCTGAGCTTTCAGGGATCCCCAGACCGCGCCCCAGCCCATCAGACTGGCGTCGGTCGTGACAATGACCCACTCTGGTCTGCGGAAGGTCATCCCTTGTGACAGGTTGTCCAGGGACAGCCACCAACGGAATGAGTCTCTGGTCCTCTGATTTACTTGTATCTTCGGAGACAAGTCTGAATAGTCCCCATTCCACTGACTGAGCATGAACAGTTGTAATGGTCTTAGATGAATGCGCACAAAAGGAACTATGTCCATTGCCGCTACCATCAAACCTATCACTTCCATGCACTGCGCTATGGAAGGAAGAGGAACGGAATGAAGTATCCGACAAGAGTCTAGAAGTTTTGTTTTTCTGGCTTCTGTCAGAAAAATCCTCATTTCTAAGGAGTCTATTATAGTTCCCAAGAAGGGAACCCTCGTTGACGGAGATAGAGAACTCTTTTCCACGTTCACTTTCCATCCGTGAGATCTGAGAAAGGCCAGGACAATGTCCGTGTGAGCCTTTACTTGAGGAAGGGACGACGCTCAAATCAGAATGTCGTCCAAGTAAGGTACTACAGCAATGCCCCTTGGTCTTAGCACCGCCAGAAGGGACCCTAGTACCTATGAGAAAATCCTAGGAGCAGTGGCTAATCCGAAAGAAAACGCCACGAACTGGAAATGCTTGTCCAGGAATTCAAGCCTTAGGAACCGATGATGTTCCTTGTGGATAGGAATATGTAGATACGCATCCTTGAAATCCACCTTGGTCATGAATTGACCTTCCTGGATGGAAGGAAGGAGTGTTCGAATGGTTTCCATCTTGAACGATGGAACCTTGAGAAACTTGTTCAAGATCTTGAGATCTAAGATTGGTCTGAACGTTCCCTCTTTTTTGGGAACTATGAACAGATTGGAGTAGAACCCCATCCCTTGTTCTCCTAATGGAACAGGATGAATCACTCCCATTTTTAGCAGGTCTTCTACCCAATGTAAGAATGCCTGTCTTCTTATGTGATCTGAAGACAACTGAGACCTGTGGAACCTCCCCCTTGGAGGAAGCCCCTTGAACTCCAGAGAATAACCTTGGGAGACTATTTCTAGCGCCCAAGGATCCAGAACATCTCGTGCCCCAGCCTGAGCGAAGAGAGAGAGTCTGCCCCCCACCAGATCCGGTCCCGGATCGGGGGCCCGCATTTCATGCTGTCTTGGTAGCAGTGGCAGGTTTCCTGGCCTGCTTTCCTTTGTTCCAGCCTTGCATAGGTCTCCAGGCTGGATTGGCTTGAGAAGTATTACCTTCCTGCTTAGAGGACGTAGCCCTTGGGGCTGATCCGTTTCTGCGAAAGGGACGAAACTTAGGTTTATTTTTGGTCTTGAAAAGACCTATCCTGAGGAAGGGCGTGGCCCTTGCCCCCAGTGATATGAGAGATAATCTCTTTCAAGTCAGGGCCAAAGAGTGTTTTCCCCTTGAAAGGAATGTCAAGCAATTTGTTCTTGGAAGACGCATCCGCTGCCCAAGATTTTAACCAAAGCGCTCTGCGCCACAATAGCAAACCCAGAATTTTTTCGCCGCTAACCTAGCCAATTGCAAGGTGGCGTCTAGGGTGAAAGAATTAGCCAATTTAAGAGCACGAATTCTGTCCATAATCTCCTCATAAGAAGAAGAATTACTAATAATCGCCTTTCCTAGCTCATCAAACTAGAAACACGCGGCTGCAGTGACAGGGACAATGCATGCAATTGGTTGTAGAAGGGAACCTTGCTGAACAAACATCTTTAGCAGACCTTCTAATTTTTTATCCATAGGATCTTGGAAAGCACAACTATCTTCTATGGGTATAGTGGCGCGCTTGTGTAGAGTAGAAACCGCCCCCCTCGACCTTGGGGACTGTCTGCCATCAGTCCTTTCTGGGGTCGACTATAGGAAAACAATTTTATAAATATGGGGGGAGGTACTAAAGGTATACCGGGCCTGTCCCATTCTTTACTAACAATGTACGCCACCCGCTTGGATATAGGAAAAGCTTCGGGGGGCCCCGGGGCCTCTAAGAACTTTTCCATTTTACATAGTGGTTCTGGAATGACCAGATAATCACAATCATCCAAATTGGATAACACCTCCTTAAGCAGAGCGCGGAGATGTTCCAACTTAAATTTAAAAGTAATCACATCAGGTTCAGCTTATTGAGAAATGTTTCCTGAATCTGAAATTTCTCCCTCAGACAAAACCTCCCTGGCCCCCTCAGACTGGTGTAGGGGCCCTTCAGAAACCATATCATCAGCGTTCTCATGCTCTACAGAATTTTCTAAAACAGAGCAGTCGCGCTTTCACTGATAAGTGGGCATATTGGCTAAAATGTTTTTGATAGAATTATCCATTACAGCCGTTAAATGTTGCATAGTAAGGAGTATTGGCGCACTAGATGTACTAGGGGCCTCCTGTATGGGCAAGACTGGTGTAGACGAAGGAGGGGATGATGCAGTACCATGCTTACTCCCCTCACTTGAGGAATCATCTTGGGCATCATTTTTACTAAAAAATTTTTATGACATAAAATACATATAGTTAAATGAGAAGGAACCTTGGTTTCCCCACAGTCAGAACACAATCTATCTGGTAGTTCAGACATTGTAAACAGGCATAAACTTGATAACAAAGCACAAAAAACGTTTTAAAATAAAACCGTTACTGTCACTTTAAATTTTAAACTAAACACACTTTATTACTGCAATTGCGAAAAAGTATGAAGGAATTGTTCAAAATTCACCAAAATTTCACCACAGTGTCTTAAAGCCTTAAAAGTATTGCACACCAAATTTGGAAGCTTTAACCCTTAAAATAACGGAACCGGAGCCGTTTTTATATTTAACCCCTTTACAGTCCCTGGAATCTGCTTTGCTGAGACCCAACCAAGCCCAAAGGGGAATACGATACCAAATGATGCCTTCAGAAAGACTTTTCTATGTATCAGAGCTCCACACACATGCAGCTGCATGCCATGCTGTCCTCAAAAACAAGTGCGCCATACCGGCGCGAAAATGAGGCTCTGACTATGATTAGGGAAAGCCCCTAAAGAATAAGGTGTCAAAAACAGTGCCTGCCGATATAATCATATCAAAATACCCAGAATAAATGATTCCTCAAGGCTAAATATGTGTTAATAATGAATCGATTTAGCCCAGAAAAAGTCTACAGTCTTAATAAGCCCTTGTGAAGCCCTTATTTACTATCTTAATAAACATGGCTTACCGGATCCCATAGGGAAAATGACAGCTTCCAGCATTACATCGTCTTGTTAGAATGTGTCATACCTCAAGCAGTAAGAGACTGCACACTGTTCCCCCAACTGAAGTTAATTGCTCTCAACAGTCCTGTGTGGAACAGCCATGGATTTTAGTTACGGTGCTAAAATCATTTTCCTCATACAAACAGAAATCTTCATCTCTTTTCTGTTTCTGAGTAAATAGTACATACCAGCACTATTTTAAAATAACAAACTCTTGATTGAATAATAAAAACTACAGTTAAACACTAAAAAACTCTAAGCCATCTCCGTGGAGATGTTGCCTGTACAACGGCAAAGAGAATGACTGGGGTAGGCGGAGCCTAGGAGGGATCATGTGACCAGCTTTGCTGGGCTCTTTGCCATTTCCTGTTGGGGAGGAGAATATCCACAAGTAAGGATGACGCCGTGGACCGGACACACCTATGTTGGAGAAATAAGACACTCCCCCCTCCCCCTTCTTTTGCATATGAAAAGACCCTTTACACAAACAGGAGCAAGCTGGAGTAGGTAGCTGACGGTATTCAAATAAAACTTTGGGGCTTGGTTAGGTGTCTAAAAATCAGAGCAATGTTCTTTAAAAATAAGCAAAATTATACATTTAAAAAAAAAAAAAAAACTTTATGGGCTTTATAAATAGATCATCTACAAAACATTTATACAAAGAAAAAATGAGTGTATAATGAACCAATAAATTAAGCAGACTCACCTCTTCCACGGGCAGTTCCTTCAGACGAGGCAGAGAGCTGGATAGCAGACCAATCAGAAATGGGGTGGGTGAACACACAATGTCAATCATGGAGGGTGGAAGCACAGGGATGTATGTGTGTTGCCAGGCAAATGGGTATATGAGGGCCACCATGGCATGACAGCATTTTGATAGGGTGCTGGAAAACAAATAAACTATCATAAGACATTTCATTGTAGGTGACCTACCCTCCTTATCCTTAAGAGTCGGAATATTAGTTCTGTTCCTGCAGTGGTCCACAGTAAAACACTCTAAAACACCCTACCTAAATATCATTATTAAATGAACACTGATAGAATAAAAATAATAAGCTTTAAATATGTCCCTTTCATATGCAATATTATCAAGTTTTAGTTTGGTAGAAATTTAGAAAGTCCATTTTCAAGAGAGGAAACACCAGTATAACCAGAAAGAAAAGATGTTCCTCCTCTGTTTCAAAATGGAAACCACATTATTAGCCCATTTAAAGCTAGATTATGAGTGGGGCGCTATTTATCGGTCACATGGTAACACCGCTAGAAGGAAGCTTTTTGAGTGCGTCAGGTAGTGTGCATATTACAAGCTAAAAGTAAAACATTTTCGCACAAGTGCTAACCTGAAAAATGTAAAAAGCTGAGCTTGGAATATCGTGACAGTGTTAACGAATTTTCCCGTAGACTTCAATGGATTGCGAAGTGGAAAAAAATAACACCCAACAAGAAGGAAACCCGAACTCGTTTTCTAAAGTGCGCTATCCCGACATGTAATATTAATATTTCACATTCCAATGTTCTGCACAAGAATATGTTGTATTTATTCATAAATACAGTTTTCTATATATATATCTGATGTTTTTTTGGTAAAAGATATATCTACACACAAGAATATATCTGGGTATATATCTATACCTATATATAATTATTTCATGCTGTTTAGCAAAGTTTAATCTTGCAGTTTTTTTTGCTGAAGAGCAATCACGTTTTTTTCCTTGGATGCCGTCCATAGGAGGTGTACATTATGCAATGTCCTTCCCACTACAAGCTGTCACAGATACTCCAATTTTCATTTATAACCCCTGAGCGAACACATACATATATTTACACACACACATATATATATATACTGTATGTGTTTATTTTTATATTTAGCCACCAATAAGCAAGCATAACCCAGGTTCTAAACCAAAAATGGGCTGGCTCTTAAGCTTTACATTCCTACTTTTTAAATAAAGATAGCAAGAGAACTTGGAAAAATTGATAAAAGGAGTAAATTAGAAAGTTACTTAAAATGCCATGCTCTTTTTGAATCATGAATTAAAATAATTTGGGTTTAGTATCCCTTTAACTGCCAAGTTAATACATTGTGTGTCTTTATATAGGCTCACAGAGGGTTAGAAAAAACCCGGTAAGAGTTTAGAAACCCTAAAATGCTATTGGCTGTAAAGTTATGGCCTCCGATTGGTTGATACAACTAAATACTCAATCCAGCCTTATTTTTTATTTGTATTCAAAGATTTATATATATAAACAAAACTGCAGGAGTGCACTCTCACATCCAATATCAACTGCCAGGGTGCATGCAAATAAATCCACAATGGTAACAAAACAGGCTTGCACTCTCTGGACTTTAAATAACTACAGTAAAGGCACCAGT
>NC_069504.1:1149690472-1149694551 GCF_027579735.1 Bombina bombina
ATACATACACATACATACATACACATACATACATACACATACATACATACATACACATACATACATACACATACATACATACATACACATACATACATACACATACACACACACATACATACACATAATACACATACATATACATACATACATACACACACATACATACATATATACATACATACATACATACATACATACATACATACACATACATACATACACATACATACATACATACATACACATACATACATACACATACATACATACATACACATACATACATACATACACATACATACATACACATACATACATACACATACATACATACATACACATACATACATACACATACATACATACATACACATACATACATACATACACATACATACATACATACATACACATACATACATACACATACATACATACACATACATACACATACATACATACATACATACACATACATACATACATACACATACATACATACATACACATACATACATACATACACATACATACATACATACATACACATACATACATACACATACATACATACATACATACACATACATACATACATACACATACATACATACATACACATACATACATACACATACATACATACATACACATACATACATACACATACATACATACATACACATACATACATACACATAATACACATACATATACATACATACATACACACATACATACATATATACATACATACATACATACATACATACACATACATACATACACATACATACATACACATACATACATACATACACACATACATACATACATACATACACATACATACATACATACATACATACATACACATACATACATACATACATACATACATACATACACATACATACACATACATAAATACATACACATACATACATACATACATACACATACATACATACACATACATACATACATACATACATACATACATACACATACATACATACATACATACATACATACACATACATACATACATACATACACATACATACATACACATACATACATACACATACATACATACACATACATACATACACATACATACATACATACATACACATACATACATACATACACATACATACACATACATACATACACATACATACATACATACACATACATACATACATACACATACATACATACACATACATACATACACATACATACATACACATACATACATACATACACATACATACATACACATACATACATACACATACATACATACACATACATACATACACATACATACATACACATACATACATACATACACATACATACACATACATACATACACATACATACATACACATACATACATACACATACATACATACACATACATACATACACATACATACATACACATACATACATACACATACATACATACACATACATACATACACATACATACATACACATACATACATACACATACATACATACACATACATACATACACATACATACACACACATACATACACACACATACATACACATACATACATACACATACATACATACACATACATACATACACATACATACATACATACACATACATACATACACATACATACATACATACACATACATACATGCACATACATACATACACATACATACATACACATACATACATACATACACATACATACATGCACATACATACATACATGCACATACATACATACATGCACATACACACATACATGCACATACACATACATACATACATACACATACATACATACACATACATACATACATACACATACATACATACATACACATACATACATACACATACATACATACATACATACACATAGATACATACATACATACACATACATACATACACATACATACATACACATACATACATACATACACATACATACACATACATACACATACATACATACATACACATACATACATACACATACATACACATACATACATACATACATACATACATACATACACATACATACACATACATACACATACATACATACACATACATACATACACATACATACATACACATACATACATACACATACATACATACACATACATACATACATACACATACATACATACATACACATACATACATACACATACATACATACACATACATACATACACATACATACATACACATACATACATACACATACATACATACACATACATACATACATACACATACATACATACACATACATACATACACATACATACATACACATACATACATACATACACATTACATAAATACATACACATACATACATACACATACACATACATACATACACATACATACATACACATACATACATACACATACATACATACATACACATACATACATACATACACATACATACACATACATACATACACATACATAAATACATACACATACATACATACATACACATACATACATACACATACACATACATACATACACATACATACATACATACACATACATACATACACATACATACATACACATACATACATACACATACATACATACACATACATACATACATACACATACATACATACACATACATACACATACATAATCACATACACATACATACATACACATACATACATACATACACATACATACACATACATACATAAATACATACACATACATACATACATACACATACATACATACACATACATACATACACATACATACATACATACATACACATACATACATACACATACATACATACACATACATAAATACATACACATACATACATACACATACATACATACAAACACATACATACACATACATACATACACATACATAAATACATACACATACATACATACACATACATACATACACATACATACATACATACACATACATACATACATACACATACATACATACATACACATACATACATACATACATACACATACATACATACATACACATACATACATACATACACATACATACATACACATACATACATACACATACATACATACACATACATACATACACATACATACATACACATACATACATACATACACATACATACATACACATACATACATACACATACATACATACACATACATACATACACATACATACATACACATACATACATACACATACATACATACACATACATACATACACATACATACATACACATACATACATACACATACATACATACACATACATACATACACATACATACACATACATACATACACATACATACATACACATACATACATACATACACATACATACATACACATACATACATACACATACATACACATACATACATACATACACATACATACATACACATACATAAATACATACACATACATAAATACATACACATACATACATACACATACATACATACATACACATACATACACATACATACATACACATACATAAATACATACACATACATACATACACATACATACATACACATACATACATACACATACATACACATACATACATACATACACATACATACATACATACACATACATACATACACATACATACATACACATACATACATACACATACATACATACATACACATACATACATACACATACATAAATACATACACATACATACACACACATACATACATACATACATACATACACATACATACACATACATACATACACATACATAAATACATACACATACATACATACATACACATACATACACATACATACATACACATACATACATACATACACATACATACATACACATACATAAATACATACACATACATACATACACATACATACATACATACACATACATACACATACATACATACACATACATAAATACATACACATACATACATACATACACATACATACATACACATACATACACAT
>NC_069504.1:1149694648-1149712148 GCF_027579735.1 Bombina bombina
GTTACATGAATAGACAATATAACATCACACTATACAGGGTGTGACATGAATAGACAATATAACATCACACTATACAGGGTGTGACATGAATAGACAATATAACATCACACTATACGGGGTGTGACATGAATAGACAATATAACATCACACTATACGGGGTGTGACATGAATAGACAATATAACATCACACTATACAGGGTGTGACATGAATAGACAATATAACATCACACTATACGGGGTGTGACATGAATAGACAATATAACATCACACTATACACAAGGTGTGACATGAATAGACAATATAAAATCACACTATATGGGGTGTGACATGAATAGACAATATAACATCACACTATACAGGGTGTGACATGAATAGACAATATAACATCACACTATACGGGGTGTGACATGAATAGACAATATAAAATCACACTATACGGGGTGTGACATGAATAGACAATATAACATCACACTATACGGGGTGTGACATGAATAGACAATATAAAATCACACTATACGGGGTGTGACATGAATAGACAATATAAAATCACACTATACGGGGTGTGACATGAATAGACAATATAACATCACACTATACACAGGGTGTGACATGAATAGACAATATAAAATCACACTATACAGGGTGTGACATGAATAGACAATATAACATCACACTATACGGGGTGTGACATGAATAGACAATATAGCATCACACTATACGGGGTGTGACATGAATAGACAATATAACATCACACTATACGGGGTGTGACATGAATAGACAATATAAAATCACACTATACGGGGTGTGACATGAATAGACAATATAACATCACACTATACGGGGTGTGACATGAATAGACAATATAAAATCACACTATACGGGGCGTGACATGAATAGACAATATAAAATCACACTATGCGGGGTGTGACATGAATAGACAATATAAAATAACACTATACGGGATGTGACATGAATAGACAATATAAAATAACACTATACGAGATGTGACATGAATAGACAATATAAATTCACACTATACGTGGTGTGACATGAATAGACAATATAAAATCACACTATACAGGGTGTTAGGGGTGGTGCTGATCACTAAAAGGCGGGAAAACATGCTCCTAAAGAAGAAAAAGAAATACAGGTTACTTTCATGTAATTGGCAAGAGTCCATGAGCTAATGACGTATGGGATACAATCCTACCAGGAGGGGCAAAGTTTCACAAACCTTAAATGCCTATAAATACACCCCTCACCACACCCACAATTCAGTTTTACAAACTTTGCCTCCTATTGAGGTGGTGAAGTAAGTTTGTGCTAGATTTCTATGTTGATATGCGCTTCGCAGCATGCTGAAGCCCGGTTCCTCTCAGAGTGCAGTGAATGTCAGAGGGATGTGGAGGGAGTATTACCTATTGAATGCAATGGTCATCCTAACGGGGATCTATTTCATAGGTTCTCTGTTATCGTCGTAGAGATTCATCTCCTACCTCCCTTTTCAGATCGACGATATACTCTTATATACCATTACCTCTGCTGATTCTCGTTTCAGTACTGGTTTGGCTATCTACTTTATGTAGATGAGTGTCTTTTGGTAACTATGTTTTCCTTTATCAAGACACTCTCAGCTATGGTTTGGCACTTTATATGTAAAGTTCTAAATATAATGTTTGTACTTATATTTGCCATGATTCAGGTTTATCAGTATATTTCCTTTTTGCAGACTGTCAGTTTAATTTTGGGAAATGCACATAGAAGAAAAAGAAAAAAAAATTCTTACCTGAAATTTTCAAATTGACTCTCTTTTCTAAATTGCGGGCTGTTAGGCTCGCGGGAGCGCAAAATGCTATAATTTATTGCGTCATTCTTGGTGCGAGACTTTTTTGGCGCGAGAATTACATTTGTTGACGTAATTTTGTCATTTTCGGCGTCTTAGTTGGTGCCGAGAGTTTTCACGTGGTTGCGTCATCTATGACGCTTGTGTTTGTTGCAGACGTTCTTGAATATTTTGTCAGTTGTGGGCGTCATACTTGGCACCAGACTTTTGACATTATTTAAGTCTTTATTTCATTTTGCTTCTGGTTTCTAGAGGCTTATTTTGCTTGCATTTTTTTCCCATTCCTGAAACTGTCATATAAGGAAATTGATAATTTTGCTTTATATGTTATTTTTTCTATTACATATTGCAAGATGTCTCAATCTGACCCTGTCTCAGAATCTACTATTGGAATCCTGCTGCCTGATGTCGGTTATACCAAAGCTAAGTGCATTTGTTGTAAACTTAAATTTGTAGTAACTGTTCCTCCGGCTGTAGTTTGTGATAATTATCATGATAAACTTTTAAATGCAGACAATATTTCCATTAGTAGTAATCCATTACCTGTTGTTGTTCCTTCAACATCTAATGCTCAGGATATTCCTGTTAATGTGAAAGAATTTGTTTCTAATTCCATTCAGAAGGCTCTGTCTGTCATACCACCTTCTAATAAACGTAACTTCTCATAAGATTGATACATTTTTAAATGACCGACAACATTCTGATTTATCTATCTCTGATGAGGATCTATCTGGTTCAGAAGATTCTACCTCAGATATTGACACTACCAAATCTTCATACTTATTTAAAATGGAGTATATTCTTTCCTTATTAAAAGAGGTGTTGATTGCATTAGATATGGAGGAGACTAGTCCTCTTGATATTAAAACTAGTAAACGTTTAAATTCGTTTTTTAAACCTCATGTTGTTATTCCAGAGGTTTTTCCAGTTCCTGATGCTATTTCAGATGTGATTTCTAGGGAATGGAATAGACTGGGTACTTCTTTTACTCCTTCTTCAAGGTTTAAGAAACTGCATCCTTTGCCAACTGATAGATTGGAGTTTTGGGAAAAGATCCCCAAAGTTGATGGGGCCATCTCTACTCTTGCTAAACGTACTACTATTCCTACGGCAGATAGTACTTCTTTTAAAGATCCTTTAGATAGGAAACTTGAATCTTATCTAAGGAAGGCTTATTTATGTTCAGGTCATTCTCTAGGCCTGCTATTTCTTTGGCTGATGTTGCTGCTGCTTCAACTTTTTGGTTGGAAACTTTAGCACATCAAGTACCGGATCATAATGTGTATAGCATTGTTAAGCTAATTCAACATGCTAATAATTTCATTTGTGATGCCATTTTTGATATCATTAGAATTTATGTCAGATATATGTCTTTAGCTATATTAGCTAGAAAAGCTTTATGGCTTAAATCTTGGAATGCTGATATGACTTCTAAATCAACGTTGCTATCTCTCTCTTTCCAAGGTAATAAATTATTTGGTTCTCAGTTGGATTCTATTATTTCAACTGTCACTAGGGGGAAGGGAGCTTTTTTGCCTCAGGATAAAAAATCTAAGGGTAAATTTAAAGCTGCTAACCATTTTCGTTCCTTTCGTCAAAATAAGGAGCAGAAACCTGATCCTTCCCCTAAGGGAACGGTTTCCAATTGGAAGCCGTCTTCAGTCTGGAATAAATCCAAGCCATTTAAAAGATCTAAATCAGCCCCCAAGTCCGCATGAAGGTGCGACCCTCATTCCAGCTCAGCTGGTAGGGGGCAGATTAAGATTTTTCAAGGATGTTTGGATTAATTCAATCCAAAATCATTGGATTCAGAACATTGTTTCTCAAGGGTACAGAATAGGTTTCAAAGTAAGGCCGTCTATCAGAAGTTTCTTTCTCTCACGCATTCCAGTGAACCCAGTAAAGGCTCAGGCTTTCCTGAAGTGTGTTTCAGACCTGGAGTTATCTGGGGTAATTGTGCCAGTTCCTTTTCAGGAACGGGGTCTGGGGTTTTATTCAAATCTGTTCATTGTTCCAAAGAAGGAGAATTCTTTCAGACCAGTTCTGGATCTAAAAATGTTGAATCGTTATGTAAGAATACCTACATTCAAAATGGTGACTATAAGGACTATTCTGCCTTTTGTTCAGCAAGGGCATTATATGTCTACAATAGACTTACAGGATGCATATCTTCATATTCCGATTCATCTAGATCACTATCAGTTCCTGAGATTCTCTTTTCTAGACAAGCATTACCAATTTGTTGCTCTTCCTTTTGGCCTAGCGACAGCTCCAAGGATCTTTTCAAAGGTTCTCGGTGCTCTACAATCTGTAATCAGAGAGCGGGGTATTGCGGTGTTTCCTTATTTGGACGATATCTTGGTACTTGCTCAGTCTTTACGTTCTGCAGAATCTCACACAAATCAACTAGTGTTGTTTCTTCAAAGACATGGTTGGAGGATCAATTTACCAAAAAGTTCTTTGATTCCTCAGACAAGGGTAACCTTTTTAGGTTTCCAGATAGATTCAGTATCCATGACTTTGTCTCTAACAGACAAGAGACGTCTAAAATTGGTTGCAGCTTGTCGGAACCTTCAGTCTCAATCATTCCCTTCAGTAGCTATGTGCATGGAGGTTTTAGGTCTCATGACTGCACCATCGGACGCGATCCCCTATGCTCGTTTCCACATGAGGCCTCTTCAGCTTTGTATGTTGAACTAATGGTGCAGGGATTATACAAAGATATCACAATTAATATCCTTAAATCCCAATATTCGACTATCTCTGACTTGGTGGTTAGATCACCATCGTTTAGTTCAAGGGGCCTCTTTTGTTTGTCCAACCTGGACTGGGATCACAACAGATGCAAGTCTTTCAGGTTGGGGAGCTGTCTGGGGATCTCTGGCAGGGCAGGGGGGTTGGAAATCTCAAGAGGCGAGATTACCAATCAATATTTTGGAACTCCGTGCGATTCTCAGAGCTCTTCAGTTTTGGCCTCCTCTGAAGAGAGAACCGTTTATTTGTTTTCAGACAGACAATGTCACAACAGTGGCGTATGTCAATCATCAAGGTGGAACTCACAGTCCTCAAGCTATGAAAGAAGTATCTCGGATACTTGCATGGGCGGAATCCAGCTCCTGTCTAATTTCTGCGGTCCATACCCCAGGTATAGACAATTGGGAAGCAGATTATCTCAGTCGCCAGACTTTACATCCGGGAGAGTGGTCTCTTCACCCAGATGTGTTTTTTCAGATTGTTCAGATGTGGGGGCTTCCAGAAATAGATCTGATGGCTTCTTATCTAAACAGAAAACTTCCCAGGTATCTGTCCAGGTCAGGGGATCCTCAGGCGGAAGCAGTGGATGCGTTGACACTTCCTTGGAGTTATCAACCTGCTTATATCTTTCCGCCTCTAGTTCTTCCAAGAGTGATTTCCAAAATCATAATGGAGCGTTCATTTGTACTGCTGGTGGCTCCAGCATTGCCACACAGGTTTTGGTATTCGATCTTGTTCGGATGTCCAGTTGCCAACCTTGGCCACTTCCGTTAAGGCCAGACCTTCTATCTCAAGGCCCATTTTTCCATCAGGATCCCAAATCATTAAATTTGAAGGTATGGAGATTGAATGCTTAGTGCTTAGTCATAGAGGTTTCTCTCACTCAGTAATTAATACTATGTTGCAGGCTCGTAAATCTGTGTCTAGAAAGATTTATTACAGAGTTTGGGAGACTTACATTTCATGGTGTTTTTCTCATAAATTCTCTTGGCATTCTTTTAGAATTCCTAGAATTTTACAGTTTCTTCAGGATGGTTTAGATAAGGGTTTGTCTGCAAGTTCCTTGAAAGGACAAATCTCTACTCGTTCTGTTCCACAGAAAAATTGCTAATCTTCCTGATATTCATTGTTTTGTACAAGCTTTGGTTCGTATCAAGCCTGTCATTAAATCAATCTCTCCTCCTTGGAGTATTAATTTGGTTCTGAAGACTTTACAGGCTCCTCTGTTTGAGCCTATGCATTCTCTGGACATTAAATTACTTTCTTGGAAAGTATTGTTCTTTTTGGCCATCTCTTCTGCTAGAAGAGTTTCTGAATTATCTACTCTTTCTTGTGAGTCTCCTTTCCTGATTTTTCATCAGGATAAGGCGGTGTTGCGGGCTTCATTTAAATTTTTACCTAAAGTTGTGAATTCCAACAACATTATTAGAGAAATTGTTATCCCTTCGTTGTGCCCTAATCCTAAGAATTCTCTGGAGAGATCTTTACATTCTTTGGATGTTGTAAGAGCTTTGAAATATTATGTTGAAGCTACTAAAGATTTCAGAAAGACTTCTAGTCTATTTGTTTTCTTTTCTGGTTCTAGGAAAGGTCAGAAGGCTTCTGCCATTTCTTTGGCATCTTGGTTAAAGCTTTTGATTCATCATGCTTATTTGGAGTCGGGTAATTCCCCGCCTCAGAGGATTACGGCTCATTCTACTAGGTCAGTTTCCACTTTCTGGGTTTTTAAGAATGAAGCTTATGTTGATCAGATTTGCAAAGCAGCAACTTGGTCTTCTTTGCATACTTTTACTAAATTCTACCATTTTGATGTTTTCTCTTCTTCAGAAGCAGTTTTTGGTAGAAAAGTACTTCAGGCAGCTGTTTCAGTTTGATTCTTCTGCTTATAATTACATGAAAGAAAACATAATTTATGTAAAAATTTACCTGATAAATGAGTCCTTTTTATGGTGGTTATGTTTTTTTGTATAAAGCACAATTATTCCAATTCCTTGTTGATGCTTTCGCTCCTTTCTTATCACCCCACTTCTTGGCTATTCGTTAAACTGAATTGTGGGTGTGGTGGGGGTGTATTTATAGGCATTTTGAGGTTTGGGAAACTTTGCCCCTCCTGGTAGGAATGTATATCCCATACGTCACTAGCTCATGGACTCTTGCCAATATGAAAGAAATGAATTTATCAGGTAAATTCTTATATAAATTATGTTTTTCTGTCAAGAATTACTTTTCCATCGAATTTGGCTGCCACCATTTGTGCATGCGCACAATTTGTTTCAAAAGGAGACCAAGGTCGCTCTGTCACCGCGTTCTACGTAGAAGTAGTGGCAGTCTGATACCTGTTTTAGGCCAAACACCCATGGTCCATCAGTTCTAGCTCCATGTTTCTTGTTGTTAATTTCTGCATCTTCTGACGAAGGGGGTTTATCCCCTCTTAAAGTCCTCTCACAATTGTATTTCTGTCTACTTACAACCCTGGCTTCATCTATTTGAATGGGAAGTTCTTTGGTTCCAACCATATGACCCGTTGCTTCAACAGAGACTATAGCCCTACAAACTTCCCTACACGTTTGTCACGTTTACAGACTTTCCCGTCAGGTTAACTATCACTTTGGTCGGCATATCCGAAAAAAATAAACGTTCTAAAATATCACATAAACTGAGTTTGCAGTGAAGTTTACATTTGTGTAATGGAAAAAACGCATTACTATTTCTTACTGAGGGGCTGATATTCAAAATCTCGACGCTCAGGTGAGATATACAGTTTGTATACATGTATAGCACACTAGAGGGCTTACATACAGTTTGTATACATGTATAGCACACTAGAGGGCTTACATACAGTTTGTATACATGTATAGCACACTAGAGGGCTGACATACAGTTTGTATACATGTATAGCACACTAGAGGGCTTACATACAGTTTGTATACATGTATAGCACACTAGAGGGCTGACATACAGTTTGTATACATGTATAGCACACTAGAGGGCTTACATACAGTTTGTATACATGTATAACACACTAGAGGGCTTACATACAGTTTGTATACATGTATAGCACACTAGAGGGCTTACATACAGTTTATATACATGTATAGCACACTAGAGGGCTGACATACAGTTTGTATACATGTATAGCACGCTAGAGGACTTACATACAGTTTATATACATGTATAGCACACTAGAGGACTTACATACAGTTTGTATACATGTATAGCACACTAAAGGACTTACATACAGTTTATATACATGTATAGCACACTAAAGGACTTACATACAGTTTATATACATGTATAGCACACTAGAGGTGACATACAGTTTATATATACTTATAGCACTATAGAGGACTTACTGTTTGTATAAACTTAGGCCTAGATTTGGAGTTCGGCGGTAAAAGGGCTGTTAACGCTCCGCGGGCTTTTTTCAGGCCGCACCATAAATTTAACTCTGGTATCGAGGGTTAAAACAAATGCTGCGTTAGGCTCCAAAAAAGGAGCGTAGGGCATTTTTACCGCAAATGCAACTCTCGATACCAGAGTTGCTTACGGACGCGGCCGGCATCAAAAACGTGCTCGTGCACGATTCCCCCATAGGAAACAATGGGACTGTTTGAGCTGAAAAAAAACCTAACACCTGCAAAAAAGCAGCGTTCAGCTCCTAACGCAGCCCCATTGTTTCCTATGGGAAAACACTTCCTACGTCTGCACCTAACACTCTAACATGTACCCCGAGTCTAAGCACCCCTAACCTTACACTTATTAACCCCTAATCTGCCACTCCCGCTATCGCTGACCCCTGCATTACACTTTTAACCCCTAATCTTCCGCTCCGTAAACCGCCGCAACCTACGTTATCCCTATGTACCCCTAATCTGCTGCCCTAACATCGCCGACCCCTATGTTATATTTATTAACCCCTAATCTGCCCCCCACAACGTCGCCGACACCTACCTACACTTATTAACCCCTAATCTGCCGAGCGGACCTGAGCGCTACTATAATAAAGTTATTAACCCCGAATCCGCCTCACTAACCCTATCATAAATAGTATTAACCCCTAATCTGCCCTCCCTAACATCGCCGACACCTACCTTCAATTATTAACCCCTAATCTTCCGATCGGAGCTCACCGCTATTCTAATAAATGGATTAACTCCTAAAGCTAAGTCTAACCCTAACACTAACACCCCCCTAACTTAAATATAATTTACATCTAACGAAATAAATTAACTCTTATTAAATAAATTAATCCTATTTAAAGCTAAATACTTACCTGTAAAATAAATCCTAATATAGCTACAATATAAATTATAATTATATTGTAGCTATTTTAGGATTAATATTTATTTTACAGGCAACTTGGTATTTATTTTAACTAGGTACAATAGCTATTAAATAGTTAAGAACTATTTAATAGTTACCTAGTTAAAATAATAACAAATTTACCTGTAAAATAAATCCTAACCTAAGATATAATTAAACCTAACACTACCCTATCAATAAAATAATTAAATAAACTACCTACAATTACCTACAATTAACCTAACACTACACTATCAATAAATTAAATAAACACAATTGCTACAAATAAATACAATTAAATAAACTAGCTAAAGTACAAAAAATAAAAAAGAACTAAGTTACAGAAAATAAAAAAATATTTACAAACATAAGAAAAATATTACAACAATTTTAAACTAATTACACCTACTCTAAGCCCCCTAATAAAATAACAAAGCCCCCCAAAATAAAAAATTCCCTACCCTATTCTAAATTAAAAAAGTTACAAGCTCTTTTACCTTACCAGCCCTGAACAGGGCCCTTTGCGGGGCATGCCCCAAGAAGTTCAGCTCTTTTGCCTGTAAAAAAAAACATACAATACCCCCCCCCAACATTACAACCCACCACCCACATACCCCTAATCTAACCCAAACCCCCCTTAAATAAACCTAACACTAATCCCCTGAAGATCTTCCTACCTTGTCTTCACCATCCAGGTATCACCGATCCGTCCTGGCTCCAAGATCTTCATCCAACCCAAGCGGGGGTTGGCGATCCATAATCCGGTGCTGAAGAGGTCCAGAAGAGGCTCCAAAGTCTTCATCCTATCCGGCAAGAAGAGGACATCCGGACCGGCAAACATCTTCTCCAAGCCGCATCTTCGATCTTCTTCCATCCGGTGCGGAGCGGGTCCATCTTGAAGCAGGCGACGCGGATCCATCCTCTTCTTCTGATGTCTCCCGACTAATGACGGTTCCTTTAAGGGACGTCATCCAAGATGGCGTCCCTCGAATTCCGATTGGCTGATAGGATTCTATCAGCCAATCGGAATTAAGGTAGGAATTTTCTGATTGGCTGATGGAATCAGCCAATCAGAATCAAGTTCAATCCGATTGGCTGATCCAATCAGCCAATCAGATTGAGCTCGCATTCTATTGGCTGTTCCGATCAGCCAATAGAATGCGAGCTCAATCTGATTGGCTGATTGGATCAGCCAATCGGATTGAACTTGATTCTGATTGGCTGATTCCATCAGCCAATCAGAAAATTCCTACCTTAATTCCGATTGGCTGATAGGATTCTATCAGCCAATCGGAATTCGAGGGACGCCATCTTGGATGACGTCCCTTAAAGGAACCGTCATTAGTCGGGAGACATCGGAAGAAGAGGATGGATCCGCGTCGCCTGCTTCAAGATGGACCCGCTCCGCACCGGATGGAAGAAGATCGAAGATGCGGCTTGGAGAAGATGTTTGCCGGTCCGGATGTCCTCTTCTTGCCGGATAGGATGAAGACTTTGGAGCCTCTTCTGGACCTCTTCAGCACCGGATTATGGATCGCCAACCCCCGCTTGGGTTGGATGAAGATCTTGGAGCCAGGACGGATCGGTGATACCTGGATGGTGAAGACAAGGTAGGAAGATCTTCAGGGGATTAGTGTTAGGTTTATTTAAGGGGGGTTTGGGTTAGATTAGGGGTATGTGGGTGGTGGGTTGTAATGTTGGGGGGGGGGTATTGTATGTTTTTTTTTACAGGCAAAAGAGCTGAACTTCTTGGGGCATGCCCCGCAAAGGGCCCTGTTCAGGGCTGGTAAGGTAAAAGAGCTTGTAACTTTTTTAATTTAGAATAGGGTAGGGAATTTTTTATTTTGGGGGGCTTTGTTATTTTATTAGGGGGCTTAGAGTAGGTGTAATTAGTTTAAAATTGTTGTAATATTTTTCTTATGTTTGTAAATATTTTTTTATTTTCTGTAACTTAGTTCTTTTTTATTTTTTGTACTTTAGCTAGTTTATTTAATTGTATTTATTTGTAGCAATTGTGTTTATTTAATTTATTGATAGTGTAGTGTTAGGTTAATTGTAGGTAATTGTAGGTAGTTTATTTAATTATTTTATTGATAGGGTAGTGTTAGGTTTAATTATATCTTAGGTTAGGATTTATTTTACAGGTAAATTTGTTATTATTTTAACTAGGTAACTATTAAATAGTTCTTAACTATTTAATAGCTATTGTACCTAGTTAAAATAAATACCAAGTTGCCTGTAAAATAAATATTAATCCTAAAATAGCTACAATATAATTATAATTTATATTGTAGCTATATTAGGATTTATTTTACAGGTAAGTATTTAGCTTTAAATAGGATTAATTTATTTAATAAGAGTTAATTTATTTCGTTAGATGTAAATTATATTTAAGTTAGGGGGGTGTTAGTGTTAGGGTTAGACTTAGCTTTAGGGGTTAATCCATTTATTAGAATAGCGGTGATCTCCGATCGGAAGATTAGGGGTTAATAATTGAAGGTAGGTGTCGGCGATGTTAGGGAGGGCAGATTAGGGGGTTAATACTATTTATGATAGGGTTAGTGAGGCGGATTAGGGGCTAATAACTTTATTATAGTAGCGCTCAGGTCCGCTCGGCAGATTAGGAGTTAATAAGTGTAGGTAGGTGTCGGCGACGTTGAGGGGGGCAGATTAGGGGTTAATAAATATAATATAGGGGTCGGCGGGGTTAGGGGCAGCAGATTAGGGGTACATAAGTATAACGTAGGTGGCGGTCGGCAGATTAGGGGTTAAAATTTTTAATCGAGTGGCGGCGATGTGGGGGGAGCTCGGTTTAGGGGTACATAGGTAGTTTATGGGTGTTAGTGTACTTTAGGGTACAGTAGTTAAGAGCTTTATAAACCGGCGTTAGCCAGAAAGCTCTTAACTCCTGCTATTTTCAGGCGGCTGGAATCTTGTCGTTAGAGCTCTAACGCTCACTGCAGAAACGACTCTAAATACCGGCGTTAGAAAGATCCCATTGAAAAGATAGGCTACGCAAATGGCGTAGGGGGATCTGCGGTATGGAAAAGTCGCGGCTGCAAAGTGAGCGTTAGACCCTTTAATCACTGACTCCAAATACCAGCGGGCGGCCAAAACCAGCGTTAGGAGCCTCTAACGCTGGTTTTGACGGCTACCGCCGAACTCTAAATCTAGGCCATAGCACGCTAGAGGACTTACTGTTTATATAAACTTAGCACGCTAGAGGACTTACTGTTATATAAACTTAGCACACTAGAGGACTTACTGTTTATATAAACTTAGCACACTAGAGGACTTACTGTTTATATAAACTTAGCACACTAGAGGACTTACTGTTTATATAAACTTAGCACGCTAGAGAACTTACTGTTTATATAAACTTAGCACGCTAGAGGACTTACTGTTTGTATAAACTTAGCACGCTAGAGGACTTACTGTTTATATAAACTTAGCACGCTAGAGGACTTACTGTTTATATAAACTTAGCAGGCTAGAGGACTTACTGTTTGTATAAACTTAGCACGCTAGAGGACTTACTGTTTGTATAAACTTAGCACGCTAGAGGACTTACTGTTTATATAAACTTAGCAAGCTAGAGGACTTACTGTTTATATAAACTTAGCACGCTAGAGGACTTACTGTTTATATAAACTTAGCACGCTAGAGGACTTACTGTTTGTATAAACTTAGCAAGCTAGAGGACTTACTGTTTATATAAACTTAGCATGCTAGAGGACTTACTGTTTATATAAACTTAGCACGCTAAAGGACTTACTGTTTGTATAAACTTAGCAAGCTAGAGGACTTACTGTTTATATAAACTTAGCAGGCTAGAGGACTTACTGTTTATATAAACTTAGCACGCTAGAGGACTTACTGTTTGTATAAACGTAGCACGCTAGAGAACTTACTGTTAAACTTAGCACGCTAGAGGACTTACTGTTTGTATAAACTTAGCAAGCTAGAGGACTTACTGTTTACATAAACTTAGCACACTAGAGGACTTACTGTTTATATAAACTTAGCAGGCTAGAGGACTTACTGTTTGTATAAACTTAGCACGCTAGAGGACTTACTGTTTGTATAAACTTAGCACGCTAGAGGACTTACTGTTTATATAAACTTAGCAAGCTAGAGGACTTACTGTTTATATAAACTTAGCACGCTAGAGGACTTACTGTTTATATAAACTTAGCACGCTAGAGGACTTACTGTTTGTATAAACTTAGCACGCTAGAGGACTTACTGTTTATATAAACTTAGCACGCTAGAGGACTTACTGTTTATATAAACTTAGCAGGCTAGAGGACTTACTGTTTATATAAACTTAGCACGCTAGAGGACTTACTGTTTGTATAAACTTAGCACGCTAGAGAACTTACTGTTTATATAAACTTAGCACGCTAGAGTTCTTGGACCTTTTTTTTTCACCTATTAAATAATATGCCCATTATCAGATAGCAAAGTGCAACAATTAAATTCAAAACCACCCTCATTCCTCCCCCAATAGGGGAGGAATTAACAATCGCAGTTTTCGAAATAAAAAGTATTTAGCATTGCACTATAAACAAGAAAATGTCCACATTGTAAACTTTTGGAACATTACAAACTAAATACCAGAATCTAAAACAGCTCTCTTATATTCAAATGTCAGAGTCCTTATTAACTTTAGTCCAAAAAGCAAACAGTCGTTGACTGCTCCCTTTTTACCTCATGCTCACCTCCTATAGTTCCTGAAAAGTTGAATAGAAATCTTGTAAACTGTAAAATCCAAAATATATGTTATCATAGGGAACATTAAACATTTTAGAACTCGTGCAAATGAACAGCAAATTATAACAAACCACATTGAAATATCTTCACTATGTAGTCTTCCTAAATATCTTGTAGAACAGTCCGGGGGCACTTAAATTAACAAGAGGAAGTCCTAATATCTCAGGTAATTAGACCACTAAAGCATCCTATGAGGGCAGCTGAAAAATAAATAATTTAATGGGTTATGACAAACACAGTTTTACCTAGGCATTCCAGTATCAAGTTCATCAGTCCACTTCTGCAGTAGCTGTATTCGTCTTCTTCCACCTTTTTTTGAGCTGATGTCCATTGAGGATGTTGTTCCATTAACAAATTGAAAGTCCCTTGAATCTGTTTTGCAGATGTTGAGTTGTCTGAGATAGAAGGAAGGGCAATCTTTAGATTTAAAGCAGTAGTAAAGGAATCCAAGTCATTAGGTTATATATAAACAACTTGTGTAGCACAGCATTGTGTAGCACAACCAGACTCAATTACAATCCCCATCTATAATGTTTGTTGTTCTCTTGAAGGTTTTAAGTAAGAAATGTTACATTCCTCCTTTTCTGAATAGTAATGGCTCAAACCAGGAAAGAACAGCAAATTATGTTCTCGAAAAATTATCTGTGGTTGAGCTCTAGCTCCTTGCCATATCTCCTCCCTGTCCCTAAAATTCAGGAACCAAACAATAATGTCCTGTGGTGGAGCAGGTATTTTTAGTTTTGGACCCTACGTGCTTTCTCCAGCATCATTTTCTCTAGGGAGGATTGTGGACACAATTGTTGAAAAAGTTCTTGGAGGTATTTAGAAAGGTGCTCTGAGGTAATATATTTGGGGACCCCCTGGATTCTGAGGTTGGTCCTCCTTCCTCTATTATCAAGATCTTCCAATTTGTCTTGTAAGGAGGTTATAATCCATACATGTTGAGAAAGTTGCTGGGTAGTGGAGCATACTATATTTAATCAATGCTGACCTTCCTCTAAAAAATTTAGCCTGGAATTTATTTCCCCCAAGTCTTTTTTTGGGATTGGACAGCTTGTTTAATAAAGGATTTTAAGGACTCTGTATTTAGTTTTAAAGGAAGGATAATAATTTGGTAATTAATTTTCAGCAATTGTTTCTGCGAGGAGGAAGTATCTTGTTCAGATTTTCTATGTGCCATTGTCAAATGATCTGATGTTTTTGTTGTCTCCAGTAGTAGAATCTGATGGTTAAAAAAAGGAACTCACCGAAAGAGGAGCGCTTGGCTGTGGCTTGTTTGTTGTATCTGACTTATTAAGCTTTTTAGTATCCATAGAAGCGTCAAAATACAGTAAATAATGTTGCCTCAGTTAAAATAATAAGTAGTTTTCAGCCCCTAAGCAGTAATAGGGAGCAGTTCACAGTGATAGCAACAAGTATTAATATTGCCCAACTAAAGGCCAGATTAGAAGTAGAGCGCTAAATATCGCTTTCATGAAAGCGATATTTGCGCTCCACTGTGTAATACCAGCGCACGCTATTGTGCGCTTGTATTACAAGTTGTCATCAATGCAAGCTTGTGTTAGCATTACTGGGAAGCATTGCTCTCACAAGAGCGCTCTTCCATACTCTCCAATGGGAGCCTAATTCTGATGCTGTCAGAGGCAGCATCAGAACCTAAACGCAGTGAAGGGGGTAAGTAGCGCAGCAAATATAAATATACAGTATATGATTATATTCATTTATATTTCTTAATATATGTGTATATACAAATATTAACACATAAATATAATTGTATATAAGTATATACATATGTATTTACTGGGAACACACAGTTCCCATAGACCGCAATGTAAAGGCACTTTTCAGTGCCGTTTTTTTTCTAACCCCCCCATACCCGCTCCCTTTATACTCCAAAAACTGCCTTTTGAAGTTATTTAATTAAAAATAAATATACTGCTTTCTTTATTTTTTAATAAAATATATCACACTTGATTTTGGGGGCATTTTGTGGACATTTATAAAATTAACGAGAGATCTGAGCTTGTGGTAGCAATTACCAGCCACTTGTAATGGCTGGTTAATTATAGCAAATTTGCCTGTTTGCAGGTGCGCGATAATTTAGCGCTCCACGTGTTATCTAGCCCTAAATATTTACTAGCTTAAAGTGTCACTTAGAACATTAAAGAGTCTCAAGCGGATTAGTATTCTGTATGAAACCCTTAAATTTGATAGAATACAGTCTCATCCATCTCTTGGAACATTAATCTTAGTGGGTTAGTACCCCATAAGGGGTTCTCTTGGAAGCAGAAGAAAAAGATATAACAAAATCACAGTAGAATTTGGTATAACAAATGCAGCTTCTAGCAGAAAATGAAATTGCACAGTATAATTTTCAGAGCAAAACATATACTTCTGCAATATATGTATATGACCAAGAGTAAAGATATATAATGTAAAGGGCAAAATTAGTAGAGCACATATGTAACTGTGTACTTGAAAAAGATGATAATAGCCACATAACTCAGATTAGGAACTCTGTTACATCATCTCCCAATTTTTCGAAGATAAATGAACACGGCATTTAACTTCTTCTATGCAATATAATATGATTGACAGCTGTCTCTCAGGGATTTTTTCAAAATTACCTGCAGAAAAGTTTTCATTAAAAAAAAATCTCATTGTATTAGAGGCACAGGAGCCCAACTTTGATTGTGTATTTAAAGGGGCATAAAACAAGTTGGGATATAGACAAAATATAATAATATGTACTTTAATTACTTTACCTGCAACTTTATACTGCAGTGCCTCACCATTAACCCTTTCTTTTAAGTTTCTGAATTGTACAGCTCTAACTCCCCCCACACAATTCCTGTATCTATATCCACCTCTGATTTGGTAGCATGCAAGACACTCATTATGTGCTGGAGCAGGCCTAGAAGCAAATAAGCTGATGTAAACTCAGTTGAGATACAATGCCTGTGTTTCTGATGCTAAACACTGATAAGGGGGTATGGATCAGACTACTTCAGACAGCATGGCTATATAACTAGTTTTGCTTATTTTTGAAAATATTTTAAAATTCTTGCCAGCAATTTCCATGCAAACTATTTTTACTTACTTAGCCCTTTTAGGATATGCACAGATCTCATGTTTTATGGCACTTTAATCCCTTTGCAATTCCAAATTCAAAGTAAACAAAGGATAATTGTTTACAAATAACATTTTCTAACTGAATAGATTATTTTTATACCATAATTTCCATTTAAACTATTCACAGTTTGTCCCCTGATTGATTATTGCTAATATTAACTGAATTTACTTTTACAGATTTATATATTTCTGCATATAGTTACTTTTTTACCACATCTTTGTTATAGCAAATAATTGAAAGTCTGGCTGTTCCTGTGAAAATAATTCTGTATTTTTATTGCCTGAAAGAATTTAAGGTCTTCTCACAGACTATGTTTTCGTTCCTTCCTTGTTTTATTGCAAAATATGGGTCAGTCAAATCAGAAAAGATTACTGTTCACACAGAAATCTTTTGTCTCATGAGTATTTTTGTAATGAATTGTCTAGCAGAAGTCACAAAGCAATAAGGCAGGCTTGCGTCACTTCATGTAAAAGCATTGTGGAAGAGTTTCATCAGTAAATGACAGCACAATTAATTTGTGAAATGCCCTATGCAATGTGTGCTATTTTTATCAGTCCTATAATAGTATAATGCATTTAAGTTAATGTTGCAAAGTTGGATAATTTTATAGAAATGTATGCATTTTTAGGATTAGAACACATCTGTATAAAGTACTTTATTAACAGATACAATGAGTACTAATGACTAGTTCCACA